>NC_059114.1:56998131-57255219 GCF_020740685.1 Jaculus jaculus | reverse complement strand
TTTCCCTGTAGAACTAGAAAGTTGTATCTCATACAGGAAGAACTCTTTCAGCCTTACTACCAGTCTAAGAATGGAGGAAAAATTGCAGTGAAATCCATACTACATAGACATGGCTTTTTTTTTTTTTATCTCATGTGATTATTTCCTTGATCATGAAGAGATTTTGAAGTCATTATGAAGATTTTTATTCAACTGGTTTAAGAAAAGTAGGTTATCCCTGTGGGCCTAAACTAATAATATTAATTTGGTGTTTTATTGCTGTCGGTTTGTTCGTTTTGTCAGAAACTAGTATCAACTCAGTTTCAAGCAGAAATTAATGAGAGAGTCACATAAAGGAATACATTTAACTGAAGCTAGCTAGCTTCCCCGTGCCGAGAGACCACAGAGAATGAATGTTAGTGCAGTTTCTTAATTAGTGTGAAACTCTGATGACAGCCAGGAAGCCAAAGAAACTATAGCAAAGACTCCACAGTGCAGACTGTTACCTAAGCCCTTAGTGACCCTGTATGCAGATTCATTTGCTGTACTTCCAAATGAGAAACAAGCCTGGCCAGTACCTTGACCTGGGTCTTAAGAAGTTGTAACCAGGAATCCATGTTGAACCCCATGGACTTTTCACTTACAGATCTATGAAGTGAAAAAACATGGTTTTAATACACTATAATGGTAGTTTTGTTTTGACCAGTAACAAAAAATAATATATAGTTATAGAAACCAGGTCACAACCACCAACAAATTATATAAATAAGAAAAGGACATGTGAGGTTGTTTCAAAGACCTAGTCGGAATCTTCCACATAAACTTACAGATGCTTAGGCAGGTTATTTACTGCTATCCTATCAATGTCAACATAGCAACATTATTTTGTGTATTTTTTTTTCACTTAGTACTTTGTGTTTTCCCATATAAGTTGATAATTTTATTTGCTCAAGAATTCAATGCTAGAATTTTCCTTGCCAATGTGCATAGTAAATACTTTGTGTGTGTGTGAGTATACTTTTGAGTGCACATGCTGGTGTGTGAAGAGGCCATAGGATGCCTCGGGTGTTATCCTAAGGAATGTTTTCTACCACCTTATGAGAGAGACACTCTCACTCTCCTGGAGCTCACAAATGTGAGCCTCTAATGGATCCTGCTGTCCATCTCTTTGGCTCTGGGATTACAGCTGCCGCCCTGTGTATTTTGTGAATCCTAGAGACAGAATTTAGATCTGCATGCTTCCCTCGCAAGCATCTTATTGATCGGCCTGTCTCCTCAGCTGTGCAACAAAGGTTTTAATAACTGTATAGGTTTATATTTCTGGATATGTAGTAAATTGCTGGAATAATCACTATTAAATATTAAATAAATATTATTGATTTGTTTATTTATGTATTTATTTATTTAGTTTCTGGTATTCAGCCTAAGGTCTCATAGATATACCTTAATAATGAGCTACATCTGAAAGCTCTAACTAATGTTATTTACAAATCTAAATCACCTTCAATTTGTTAAACTCTAATGACTCAAAAAAATCAACATCATCCTTCTGTGAAAATATTTTCAAATTGTGTCTCCAAGAAAATTTTTCTAAATATTTAATTATTATTTATTTATTGACACAGAGAGAGAGAGAGAGAGAAACTAAGTGGGTGAGTCATGGCTTCCTGCTACCACAAACACCAAATACATGTACTGGTTTTTGCATTGGTTTTAGGTGTGTGCTGGGGAATTGAACTCCAGCCTTCAGATTTTGCAAACAAGTGCCATTCACTGCTAAGTCATCTCTCCAGCCCAGAATTTTCTCATTAATTTGTAGCCATATTGTTATATGGTTCACATAGTTTATGGATTTATTACCTATAATTGTTTCCATTTTCTTGTTTTCACTCCTGGCATATATACACATGAACATAAAAACATACACCCTTTTACTTAGTTTTAAATGTTATGGAAACAAATGCCCCTAGATAATTTTCATGATGTTTTAATAAATCTCATGTCTATTGTTGAATTCATAATGAAAAATATTTAAATTGAGAATTATGATCTTTAAGTAATCATTCTTACCTGTACCTTCCACATTTTCTCTTGTTATTTAAAGTGACAGAAAGTCCAAATTCTAAAGCCAGAGCAGCTGTTCAGCAAATGTGTGCAAGCCAACAGGCGAGTATGCTCTAGATAGGCTTGTGTAACAAATAACTGCAAGGTTGTTTCTGCATAAATGAGAAGTTCATGGCCAACTACAAAGTTTACATGGGTAATTTACATCTCACATTGGCAAAGATGGCTCAGAAAACACATATTTGGTATACATAATGAGGTAAAGTTACAATACCATGGGAGTTATTGAGGGGGTTCAGAACATTTTTTTACCTGGATAATTTAAAGATACTGGCAGAAGTTCAGCATCATTATTATTTCTCTCAGTAAATTCCATCCAATTTTGTTGAGATAAACATTATTTTCTCTTTTCAAATCTTGTGAACTGAGGCTGAAGAGATTGCTCACTGGTTAATGTGATTGTTATGTGAGCATGAGAATTTGAGATCATATTTACAGCACCCAAATACAATATCAGATTTGATGATATGTGACTGTAACCCCAGCACAGGGAAGGAGGAGACAGGTGGATACTGGGGCTTTCTGGTTCACTTGCCCAGCTAAATATTTAAGTTCTGTGTTCAGTGGAATAAATAAGTAAGGCATATTACAATCAAGAAAGGTGGCCAATATTGACCTCTGACCTCCAAATTCATATATACATACATATATATATATATATATATATATATATATATATATATATATATATACATGTATATATATATTTATTCACATACATATTATATATATGTATAGATAGATAGATAGATAGATAGATAGATAGATATAGATATAGATATAGATATATGCATACAAACATACATACACATCTAGGCCCATACATACAACTCCATACAAACATACATGCAAATGTATGCAAACCATGCACAGACATCCATAAACAAAACATCTTGTGAGTCATGAAAACCTGATTAGAGTGGTTTTTTTTTTTTCTTTATATAAGAGAAGTCTATGTATTTGGATGATTGTAAACTGGAAATTACATGACATATTTCTGATTTATTTTTCAAAATGGAAAACACAGCTTATTCTGAAGATAAGAATGATAAAATAGAAATACGTGATATTTCCTTTTGGTCCATATGACTTTATTTTGACTAATAATTTACTATTAGTACTAATTAGATTTTAAGTGTTTTTTTGTCTGAGAAAATAGAACTTTGGGAAAAAAAATCCAAGTGTGAGAAAATCTAACATACAATCAAACTTGTGTTCTTGGACAAAGTTGGATAGCTTTGGTTTTGTTACTTTCTGTTCAAAGTCAAGTGTTGTTGCCAAGAAAAGGGTAATGGCATTTAGTGCAGGTGCTATTGCTTTGTTTCCTTGATTGCTTTTTATCAGTAGGGGTTTTAAACTGAAAGGTAATAAAGGAAAATGCAAACTTTGTGCCTCACTGAATGAAAAGGAGAAATGATTTATTCAGACCTGAACTTCAATGACATATTTTATTTTTATTATTTCTGCAATGCAAAAATATGTTACAACTATGAAATTTATAGTGCCTTTGTGGAAAACATTTTGATGTTCAAGTCCATGAATCCAAAGCTATGAAAGCCAAATATACTGAAACCTCAACTAGGGTGATTGTATCTTACAGCACTTCAACTTCATCATTCATGGCATTGCTTATGAAACAGGGACATCATGAGCATATCATTTAGTTAATTCTAAGAAAATGGCAACGGGGAAATGATATATGACAGACTGATCACTTCTTTGCAAAAGAAGTAAGGTCATAAACTTCCACAGAATTGCACTCAATTCCATTTGTGAAAGCCTCCCGAAAAAGACTTTTAGAATTCCATGATTTCAATAATTAATGTATAATATTTCATGATCTGTTATAGTAATTACATATTTATAGTGGATATTCATATGAAATTTGAGTCTGTATGAGGTAAAGTGCCATTTATGTGAATTATGTTATTTATTCCTCTTTCATGGAGGTGAGATGGCAATTACCCAATGCCTAGATAGTCTAGAGATATACACAAAGTTAACAAGGTCTGCATTTCTGTTTTGCTGTATTTGTTTTTGTCTTCCTCCATCACAATGTCCTTGAATTTAGTCTCTACAAAGAACATTTCTTCCATTAAACTCACCCTGCACCATGGTAAAACAAGATATGTTTAGTATTACCTCTGTGTAACTAAGTAATGGAATCACCTGCTAGTTACATAAAACATTAAGAATAAACCCATTATGAACATTTGTTCCAATGACAGTGCTGTACTTTGTTCTTTAAGCTGTTGTAATATTTAGTATGTTCTTAGAGACATAAATGATATAAGCACAGATAAATAAGATAACACAGTCCAGTGCAGTGCAAACATAAGACCATCTACACTTTTCAGCCAATAACTTTAAAACATTAAATTCATGTTATGTAGTATATGAATATATGAAGGAATTATAGCTTTATTAGTATTTTTCACAAATATATTCAAGTAATATACAGCAAGCTGTTGAGTTTTCAGGAAGTTTACCTCATCAACAAGGGTACATTCACTACAATATCATTTCAGACTGCCTTGATGATATAGTCAGTAAGTACATATTATTGTGGGAAGAAAATTACTGGTGAGTATTTGAGTCAGTAAAGGGATCAAACATGAAGTTGTAATAATCCCCCTTTAATAATTAGTCCATATTTGATAGTCAAGGGAAGTGTAAGTTAGAGAAATCCAAGAAGTTAGTATACTGAAAGTAGACAAGAGCTAAAAAAAAAGTGTCATGAACGCTTGTGTGCTACAGAGTTGGGAAACAGTGAATATGCAACACAAATTTCAAACAGCTTTGCCATTTTTGGCCACATATTAAAAGTGAATTTGTAGTTTTAAAGCTTTCATTATAGTTTATTATTAATTTTACTGTCATAGTTTTTCCAAACAATCTAGTTATTTTCTGTTTACATTGCTATAAGTCACAAAATGTAGAAAATACAATTATTACACAATTATGTATTCTGAAATACTGATGTTTTAAAATTGAGATAACTTAATATGTTATTTTTCTGTGAGCATTTATACACTGAGTTCCATTCTAAGGAGAATAGATAACTTGAAATAAATCTTTCCATAAACTACATTGAGATAAGTCAAATGACATTGAATATTTCTTATAATTTTCAATAAGTTATCATTGAATCTCTACTTAGAAAAACAAAACAAGTCACTTTATTGATTTGTTTGATATACGGAGAGGGAGGGATAGAGAGAAAGTAGGAGAGAGAGAGAGGGAGAGAGAGAAAGCGTGAGAGAGAGAGAAAAGGAGAGAGAGAATGGGTGTGCCAGTTCTTCTAGCCACTGCAAATGAACTCCAGACACATGATACATTGAGCATCTGGCTTTACATAGGGACTGAGGAATTGAACCTGGATCCTCAGGCTTTGCAGGCAAGCACCTTAATCACTGAGCCTTCTCTCTACTTCGAACAAGTCCTTGTAGACAAGTCTGTTTATTTTTTTTTCCTGCAACTAAAGTGCCCCCTTGGGAATAGACAGGCCAATTCTGTTCTCATATATATAGCATCTTGGCTACTATAAAGAAAATAAACACTCAGTAATGCTAGTGCCCTTTGAAAAATAGATTAAAGAAATAGCATTAGAACCTACTTCAAAGATATTCTACACACACAAGATTCATAATATAAAAGTTGAATCAAAACAGATATTCCTATTAATAGGGCTAGGGAAATGGCTTAGTGGAAAAAGTACCTGCTACACCAAATGTGAGGCCCTGAGTTCAGGTCTCTAGAATTGACATAAAGCCAGACCTAGTAGCATGTTTCTGTAATCCCAGTGCTCCTATAGGGAGATGGAAGGCAGATTTTTAGAATCTTTTGGATAAGCTAGCCTGGTGTACATAATGGGAAATAAAAAGAGACACTGCCTTAAACAATGTATAAATTGAAGACTGACATCTGACATTGTCCTCTGACCTTCACATATGTGCCATGACATGTGTATACCCATACTCACACACACACAATCATAACATGCCAATGTTTTAATCACTGCTTACTTTTGATTTTAAATATAAACAAATGGATAAAACCTATACTGTTTTGTATTTTAAAATGCATAATATTTGGTGATGCTATTAACATGTACTGTATGTACTATTACTGATATGTGGGGCACCACTACGTTCCTAAGGATAGAAGGCTTTTATTTAATCCAGGTGGAACAGTAATTACGATCAGTGTCAACTTCCAAGCACAGACTGTGCAATCTGCTGGTGTTGGCAATGTGCTTTGTGTATATGGGTGTCCCTATGCCAAATTATGTATCTATAGCTCCAAGACAGTAGCAAGATTGGATTACAGCTGAACTGGGCACATTGGCAAGGAAAAAGAACCAAGCATTTAACACAAGTGGAAAACCACTACAAGAGATGATATGGAAAAGTGTTCAATAAGAAAAGGATTGATAAAATAAAATTTTAAATAATTATCATTTACATATTTATCTTCAATTTATGATCTTTCATGGTATAAATTTTATAGCACTTTTGGAAATAACCACATTCAAGAATAATATAAGACATTTTGGTGAAAAGCTAAAATAGTTACTCTGAAATATTTACTATGTAAAAATATGAGATGAGAGTGCTATACCCAGAAATACAAACAAATGCTTATCAGTGAAAAGAAGATATGACCCTGTACATTGACACATGCATTCTAATAGTAAAAATACTTTTACTATTCCCACAGTACCATATGTATTCTGGGTAGAAATCTTCAGTACCAAAAGATTAAAAATACCTTCCACTTTGCAACTGTCAATACTGTCTTTTTAAATACCTTTGTGCTATAGATGAAAAGATACCTTATACTTAGGTAATGATTTATATTTATAATTAATATTTACTTTCCATTTTTTAACATGAGAAATTGTCTAACAGAAATAATGCCTTTGCTACCTATCTAGGAAAGTATAAATATTTTGATTTTCCATTGAAACAATCTGAATTAAATTAACTTTGGTTGGGCTGGAGAGATGGCGTAGCGGTTAAGCGCTTGCCTGTGAAGCCTAAGGACCCCAGTTCGAGGCTCAGTTCCCCAGGTCCCACGTTAGCCAGATGCACTAGGGGGCGCACGCGTCTGGAGTTTGTTTGCAGAGGCTGGAAGCCCTGGCGCGCCCATTCTCTCTCTCCCCCTCTATCTGTCTTTCTCTCTGTGTCTGTCGCTCTCAAATAAATAAATAAAAATTTAAAAAAAAATTTAAAAAAAATTAACTTTGGTTGATTAATGAAGTACAGATTGCATTGCATGCATGTGTATGTACATGTACATGTATGTGGTTTGTGTAGGTATTTATATGTGTTTGATGCATGTATGCATGTATGTGCATATGTGTGCATGTGGATATGGAGTCCAGTAGTCAACTCAGGAAGTTTTTCTCTGTTGCTTCCTCAACTTAATTAATTAATCATTTTTTGATACAGAAAGAATCTCTCACTGAACCTGGAATTCACTTATTTGGTCTCCTCAGTAATGGTATTATAAATCATGCTGTCTTGCCAAGCACTTTACATGAGCACTGTAAATAGAAACCTAGGTATTCATCATTGGGTAGCAAGCAGACTGTAGCCACTGGAGAGATTCTAGGACCTCACCAAGGAAATCATATTTCCTGACATATAGTTTTTTTTTAACATTTTTATTTTTTAATTTGCAAGCACAGACATATAGAAGAGATGCAGACAGCCAGAATGAGCATGCCAGGGCCTTTAGCTGCTGGAAACAAACAATAGATGTATGCACCACTTTGTGCATCTGGCTTTATGTGGGTAATGGGCAATTTAACCCAGGTTTTTGGCTTCATATAGTGTTTACATAGTGTTTGTTGAATTATTCATATATCTTCATCATTATTCAAAGAAATTTATTAAGTTACCTATGTCAAGGATTTTTCCTATTTTATTATATTTGAACCTCTATTAGCATAGAAGTTTTCATAAATTACTAAATTTTCAACCCAAGCTGCATCTTATGTTATCTTCTACATTTCAGAATCATTTGTTATCATGCTATTTCTCTCCTTTTCTTAATTCTTGTGGAAGCTTTATGTTTTATTAGTCTTCAAGAAGAGTCACATTTTTGACTTTGTTAAAGCTTTCTATTACACATCTTTATGGAGCCTGATTGTGTTGATATTCCTCCAGAGTGTATTTGGAATTCCTTCTTCCTGAATCCAGAACAAGTGTTCATATATTCAAGGTCCATTGCAGAATCAGCTTCTCTGGATATCTTTCTCAGAATATCAGGGTTATTTTCTCCAAATCCAATCTGACATTTCATTGTTTTCATGAGTTCCACCTTCTTTATCCTGTGGTTTTGAAGGGTCATTTTTACCTCACAATGTTTTTACTTTAATTTGTCTTTGGGCATTTTCTTTATTTACTACAGGACTTTTATATATAACTAAATTATCTAGGATAAAGCTATATGTAGGAAGAAATACCTTCAAGATATTGTTTTTTGTCAGTGTTTGAAGTGTAATACCCTTCTGACATGTTTTCTTTGGTTTTAGAATTTTCTGGATCCCTAACATAATTATTTGATCTTATGGAATGTGTGTTCTTTGAATTTCCTTTTAAGTCTTTAGGTTAATTAAGAATATAGGTTACAAAATCAATATGAAGATTCCTGAAAAGGATGAATATAGAGTTACCAGTAAACCCTATTTTTCCCGTACTGGGCATTTACCCTAAAAGGTTCACATCTCAGTTTACAGATATTTGCTCAACCATGTTTATAGCTGCTCAATTCATCATAGCTAAAAACTGGAATCAACCCAGCTGCCCATCATTGGATGAATGGATAACCAAGATGTGGTATATCTACAAGATGGAATTCTACTCAACAGTAAGAAAAATGACACATTGAAATCTGTAGAAATATGGTTGAACTTGGAACAGATAATTCTAAGCGAACCCACACAATCACAGAAAGAGAATTTTTGTATGGTCTCACTCATCTTCAGTTCCTAAGCTGGATCAGCCTGAGTTGCTAACATAAATGAATAGCATCTTGAGGCTTGGACAATTGGGAATGTAAGGCTTGGGGAAAGGGAAAAGGCTGGGGGGTGGGACATAAAACTGAACCCAAATTGAACTGGTGCCATAGAATTTTATATCCTGGAAATCAGACTAAAAGGTGAAACCCTCTATAAGACTTTAGAGGGAGCACCTGAATCAAAGGACCCTGGAGAGGGTAAGATGAAACCTAACCCCAAATTTCTCCTGTTTCTCTTTCTTCTCTGTCTTTTTTGACTTTCTTTTCCCTTGGCACTAGCCTGTAATTACCTAGACCAGGATGTGCTCTGCATCCCCAAATGAGCTATTGATCAGAAAGACCTACTAGACCTCCCAAAACAAACAAGACAGACTTCTGTCGGAGTATTTGATTACCCACCAGAGGTTCATGGTAAGACCCTAGTGCTGAAGACACCATATACTGTTGGCAAGGACCATAGAGAAACCTGTTTGGAATCTGGTGGAGAGCCAGTCCTCAGAAAATTAGCCCATCTAGGGCTGGAAGTTGCTACATGAGCTACTGTAAGAGGGTCTACACCCTTTTAATTATCTTTAAGTCAATAATGCTTATCCCATTTAACTCGTGTTGACTTCATTTTCCACTGGAGAATATGCTTCTCTTTTTCAGATAGGAGCTGAACCTGGGGAGATAAACAATGCAGTGCACTCCACCCTGGCCCAGCTGAAACCACAGAGGAACTGGTGAAATGAGCAAGAATGCTGCTTTCTTAGTGAAATTGATATTACCACAAGGGTGATGGAGAGAGATACTGAGTACACTCAACACCTACCAAACCTGAGTCCAGTGCCCATCACTGAAGTATACTTAAAACTGCTCCTAGCATGGCTCAGAAAATTTTGCAGAAAAAGGGACATAAAGATTGTTAGAGCCATAAGTTGGGACATTTTGCACAGAGACATTTCCTCTCCCCCCCCCCAAAAATGCATGGCCCTCAATCCCCATGGGGTTGACCTGCATCCCCAAGGAGGAAGGCCTCTTCAGAAAAGGGGCAGGGAGGAGGAAAACGATGCTGTTAACATGTGTTATTTACAAACTAAATATGTCCACATCTAATAAAAAAAGAATATGGGTTAGCATTTAAAAATGCAAACATTAGTTGTTATTCTTTAAGAATATGAGAATATGTTCCTATATATAAAGAGAAATCCACCTATTATTATTTAATTCTGGTTATTCTAACAATTTTTGTTTTCTATATAATGACATGGGCATTTTTAAAATAATGTATTTCTTAATATATTATATATTTGAAATTCAAATATAATTTTTGTAAGCTTTCCCAACTCTTTCTTGCTTAGATTTCACTTTTAGATTGCTCCCGTCCTCTGTGAAAATGCCAGTTCAGTTATTCATATCACTATTTCACACTTTATTTGGATTTCTACTTAGACTCCCAATTATATGACAGTTTTTTTCCTCTCTGAAATATTTCCAGATTGTTTTTTAAATTTGTTCCTTTATTTATTTATTTATTTGAGAGTGACAGAGAGAGAGAGGCAGATAGGGAGAGAGAGAGAGAATGGGCACACCAGGGTTTCCAGCACTGCAAACAAACTCCAGATGTGTTCACCCCCTTGTGCATCTGGCTAACATGAGTCCTGGGGAATCAAGCCTGGAACCGGGGTCCTTAGGCTTCACAGGCAAGCACTTAACCATTAAGCCATCTCTTAAGTCTTTTTTTTTTTTTTTAAGATTAGCTATTTTAGCTCTAAAAGGGAAGCTACTTCTATTGTTTGATTAAAGGGATATGCATTATACCAATCAAACTGCTTCCTTTAGACAGTTTTAGTGTGAGATTGAGACCCCAAGAAAGATTCAAGAGATGCCACCCCACATGATACCTCACCCTCGCACAAAAATGAAAATCTGCAGAAATGGAACTGGTGTCTGATTGAGACCTATCTATAGTGCTGCCTGTTGTCCACAATCTACCATACTACTTGGACAGACCACCCAAGTGGGCTGGCTCTAAGATCTGTGTGGTCTTCCCTTGCCTGTGAAGGCTCCTGTCTTCTTCCTGTGACTGACTCCTTCCCGTTCCACTCAGCTCAGCCTTGTGTCTCTGCCTCTCTTCACTTTGCTCCAGGGCTATACTGTGAGTCCTGCTTCCCTGGCTGGGTTCTGGGTTGGGAGCATAAAAATGTTTCTTGGTCTGGTGGAATTTTTCTTCTTGTCCTTGCTTTGTAGCTTGGGGTATCATTTCACTTTGATTACATGTACAGCTTTTCTTCTGGTTTCTGGATCTGTAATGGGTGTGCTCACCAGCTTTAGGCTTGCTACCTGTGTAATTTCTCTAAACTCAGGGTAACCATGAGTGTAACTATCTTCATTACTCATTTCTCCTCTGAATGTGTTGGTCTCTGCTTTAATTGCAGCCCTCTCATTTTTTCCTTGAGCATAACTGTTTGTCCTATTAACTTCTCAAAAAACGAATGGTAGATGCTCCTAAATTCTACTTTCCACCTGAAAGAAACTTTAATCTTTCTCTAAAGGCTACAATTTATCTTAAGTGTACCTTATAACTATGCAGAATTTCCACATGAGAGCATGTTTCATGCTTTTCACATACTTATGACTTTGTTTAGCTCCCAATCTCCCTTCAATAAACTCCCAAATTTGTGATTTCTCCCTTAACTAAACACCACAATTTATGATTTCTCCCTAAATAAACTTAATAATTTATAATTTATCCTTGTTGACTCTGTCTTTATTAACTCCTTATCAAAGGTAGTAAAGAACCCAAAACAATTCTGGAGTAACCCACCTGAACTTCAAAATCTATCATATTTAGTGACCACAAGAGGACTATATAAGAAGGAAAAATTATGAAATTATTATTTTTTGCTGGCTTTGCTCAGCCAGACTGTGGAGAAAACAAACAAACAAACAAACAAAAAACAGGGTAGACGCTTCCTGTTTTTTAAATGTAACCAGCCCTAAGCTAAAGTGGTCTGCCTGCCAGCAACTGCAAAGACAGCAATACAAATGTAACTTACCTTCTTGGTTCTAGTAAACACTCCATATTTTCACTAAGCTACAAATTTGTTTCCTTCTAAATCTAAAAGTAGCACCTTTATCCTGTAATAAAAAGTGTGATTTTGTCTTCAACTTTCTCTACTTATCTAAGACATAAATACTCATTTATATGTTCTTGATTTTAACCAGTTTTGTGTGTATGTGTTTGCAATACTGCTGAAGACAACATATGCAGTTGACACATAACATGGAGTGACATGGCTGGAAGCTGGAAGAGAGTCAGTCCCCAGACAGTGCCAAGTGTCAGAAGGTGCTATATGGGCGACTGGTGGAAAATGACCAATATCTGTCCAAGCAACTCATGGTCTAACCTACTTAGCAACAAATAACCTGTCGTGATGCTCACACAAGTGAAATAGTGGTGCACAGCCATGGTGGGAAACCAGCTGCTCTTGATTTGGCTAACTGATCTTCTCAGTGGAACAGAACCCGAGGCTGGAGTTGGGAAACAAATCAGAACCAGATCCAAAACTGAGCCTGCATTATCAAGCTACCACCAATCGCGGGCTACAAGAGGACCTACAACTATTAAATTCTCTCTAAAAATATAATGGTTATCCCATTTATCTGGTGCTAAGTTTACTCTTCATTGGAGAATCGTCTTCTCTTTTTTCAGATAGACATAAATCCTAAGGAGAGAACCACCCCATCATACCTCAAAAGAGCCCCAGCTAAAACTAAGAATAACTGGTGAAACAAGCAAGGGTGCTATTTTCTTGGTGAACCTGGTACCAGCACAAGGGTGAAGAAGATCGACACAGAGAACAATCAACTCCTACCAAATCAGATATCCAGAGACACAGAGGCTCCCAAGATCTCATCACTGAAGCAGACCTAAAATGAATCCAACATGCTTCGGGGAAATTTATGGAAGAGGGGTGGAAAGAATGTCCAAGCCACACATTGGGTCATGATACACAGAGACATTTTCTGCTACCCATAACTGAGGGCTAACTCCACAATGCATGACCCATATGCCTCAACAAGTAGGGACCAGGGGGAGGGGAGAGCACATGGAGGAGGCTAACAATGGTACCAACTTGACTGTATTCACAGAGTACAAAACTACTTAATAAAAAAAAAAGAAAGAAAGAAGCATTTCATGTTAATTTGTCATCCTAAAATACAAGCCTTAGATCATGTCCTAGTACTTAGAAATGAAAATGTTTTAATATTTTTTGTTGTTAAAAAATGTAAGATTTAAGCCTTTAATCATAGCACCCAGATTTGGCAGTGCAAGCCTTTAATAGCAGCACCTTGGCTTTGCAGTGCTCACCATCAATCCTAGCACTCAGGCATGGAAACACATGCCTTTAAACCTAACAAGACTTGTTTTCAAACCAACAAGTTATAAAATGTTCATTTATAAGCTAGAAAATAATTATAAATCAAGTCATGTTGTCATTTTTCTTAGATTCCATTAAAAGTATATAGACTTTTGTTGACAAATAATAAGGAAATTCTAAGATTTTCTGCTAAGAAGGGTTAACTTGTGGATGCTTGACTATGTGATTCTCTTTTAAGTGGTAATAAAAATTAGACAGGACTATGCTCAGAATAAAGGGCCTAACATGATGGCCATGCCCTCCAATAACCCCATCACCCACATTCCTGAGAATGATCTGGACCAGAAGTTTCAAGACTCCCCTGCCAGCCAACTACTGGTCCCCCTTCCTAGTTGGAACCTTATAAGGAGACCTCTACTTTCTCCCTTCCTTGAAATAGTTACTTTCCTCTGCCTGCCCCTGGTATCTAGCTAGCATGTCATGTTTCCCCACCCTTCCCTTTAAAAGACCTGTACCTTATGTCCCTGAAATGACTTCTTGGGCCTCACATCTTGGGACCAGTGAACCTTGCCTGAGAGCTGTGCCAATAAACCTCAACCAGCTTTACTGATCTGGTTCCTCACAATGGTGAAGCCTTTCAATAAGATTAATGAGTTAGGTATAGTTTCTGCCCATAGTCCTTAAAAAACAAATCAAAACAACAAAAAAAAAAAAAAAAAAAAGATGGTTAATAAAATTTTGTGGAAAATAAGATGTGATTTGGAATGTCAATGTAGGTGTAAGGAAGTGTGAGGATATAGGCAGAAGGATTATAAGAGGTATCTAGAATGTCCAGAACTCACCTAAAGTCAATTCCTTTAGATAGAACTAAAATGTTTAGGGTAAAACCCAGATTCTATCAGCTTACTATAAAGCCCAGACAAGTCTGTGCCCAACTGTTCTCAGCTGTTTCCAGGATTTCCAGGTGGAGGCACAGACTTTCTGGCAAACAATCTACTCAGTCAGGTCCTAGACAGATCTAACCCTGCTAGATTTGCTATCTGGCATGCCATAAAATTCACAGTCTTTTTTTTTTTTTTTTTTTTTTTTACCTGTAGTAACCAGTAAGAGCAAAAGGCAATCTTCAGGCAGGTTGGAGAAATGTCAGTGGCATCAGTAATCTTAGTTAATTCTGATTATGGCTTCTCTCCTGGGGGTCTTCTGACTGCGCCAGGAAGATCAGTAGATGGGCTGGCATGCTGTCACGTTTATTTCGTTCTTGTGTAAGTTGTGCTGACATGCCAAGCTACACCTCTCACCCTCTTTTGGGCCCCAACCCCAAGGTCTTGAGAAAGATGTACTCTTGACACATAGGGTCTCTCCCATCTACCCTACCATAAGGGGTGACTTTTGGTTGGGTTCCACCACTCTCTCTTCTCTACCTGCTTTTCTTATCAGGGCCTTCTAGCCAAGGTCTCAGAAACATGCTCTAATCCAACCCTTCCCCCATACTCATCCTCACCCTCTGCTTTTGACCCAGATGCTATAGATGACCTGACCCCAACAGCTCCTCTAGCCCCTCTTGCTCCTCCAGCTCCCTCAGCCTCTCCTGATCTCCTGCCTGATATCCACACTCTTCCTCCTTCCCCTCATCTGTTTCCTGTTCCACCCCCTGCCACCACCATCTCCCATCTCCTCTCCTATTTCCCTTCCTGCCCAATGTACTCATTCTCACAGAGACAGATTATACCCTTTACATGAGGTCACAGGTGCGGAGGGAATCATTTGTGTTCATGTTCCTTTTTCCTTGTCTGATTTATCCCAGATTGAGAAATATGTAAGGTCTTTCTCCACTGATCCAACAGGCTATATGAAAGAATTTTGCTACCTCACCTAGGCCTATGACTTAAATTGGCATGATCTCTTTGTAGTTCTTTCCTGTACTCTCACTCCTGATAAATAAGAAAGTGTCTGGGTGCCTGCTCAGGCCCATGCTAATGATGCTAAAATAACTGATAACACTTTCCCAGTCAGGACACTTGCTATCCCTAGGGAGGACCCTGATGGGGAATACCATGCTCCCACTAACTCCTCTGGACAGGTAGCTGATAATAGGGTGGTTCTTTGTCTCCTGGCTGGCCTCCAAAAGGCTCCCATGAGTTTGGCAATTTTGTAAAACTCCAGATGCTTACCCAGAGGCCTGATGAAAATCCAGCTGAGTATATGTGATGCCTAACTGAAGCATTCATCCAATACACTCACCTCGACCCTGCTTCCCAAAAAGGCATCATAGTTCTCAATACCCATTTCTTGTCCCAATCTGCTCCTGACATTAGGGAAAAAAAAAAAAAGACATAAATACATAGATAAGGGGCCTCAAACCCCTCAACTAGATCTACTTGACCTGACATTTAAAGATTTCAATAACAGAGAGGACCAGGAACAGACTGAGAGAGTGACCAGAGACAGACAAGACAGCAGTTCCAGACCTTGATTGAAGTCCTGAGGCCTCCTCCAAAGAGGATGATGGGGCCTTACCCATTCATTACCAGGACTCTGCTTTGTGTATGGTCACACTGGCCACTGGGCAAGAACATGCCCTAACCCACACCTGTGGCTAGGACTCTGTGCCCACTGTGGACTTGGTGGACACTGAAAGGTTGACTGTCCTTTGCCTTGACATGGTAGGCCAGCCTCTTCCCCATGTTCCCAACAAGAGCCAATCTCTGACCTTCTGGTCCTGGAAGCCAACGATTGACAGTGCCCTGGAACCTTGGCCTCTACCAACATGCTCCATATCACAATGGAGGAGCCTAGGGTCACAGTCCAGCTGACAGGAAGGCCTTTCTCACTTGTAATAGATATGGGGATGAGCTGGTCTGTCCTACTATAGCAGACAGCTTTAGGTTCACTGAGATGAACTTCCAGACCAGGCCCAGTTATGGAGGAAGGGATATTTATTGAACCTTACAGATAAGGGAAAGTTCCTTAATGGCAGAAGCAGCTGGCCTGCTTTCACAGGACCAAGCAGAGAAAAATAGAAGCACAAGCCTAAAAGCCAAAAGCCTAACAGCACAGCACACTTCAGGAACTCCAGTTAGGTACACATTGCATACTTTAGATTGAAATTTCAAACCCACCACCACATCTTAAGATCCACCCAGTGACACCACCTCTAGCCAGGTGACCGCAGAGAAAAACTACAAACTAATAAAACAGTGAATATATTGGGGGAGGGGCATCTATTCAAACTACCACCCCTGCCATTATACTCTGGTAAGGGTAAGATTTTTCCCTTGTCCATCTCTGTCTGTTATTGATGGCCTATCCCACTCCTCATGCATCACTCCACCCTTACCCCGTGTAGTCTGGGACATTCCCCTATCCCATTCATTTTTTGTGAAACCCTCTTGTCCTTTTTGGCTCCTGGAATGAAATCTTATGCAAAAATTCTCTGTTTCTCTCTCTCTCTCTGTGTGTGTATGTCTCTCTTTCTCTTTCTCTTTCTCTTTCTCTTTCTATTTCTGACTTATCACTTACACTCTGGCTTCCTCTTCATGCCAGTACCCTACCTTACAAAGGATTCTAGTTTCCCTCTGAAGTTGATCCCAGGGTGTGGGACACTTCCTTGCCAGCATTAGCCTCTCACCACATGCCTAATCTCATCAGACCCTTTCTCTGCTATCCTCCATATTCAAACTCATTTAAACATCACCAAGGACTCAAACCCATTATTATTTTGCTTGCTCCAAGCTAGCCTCCTTCATCCCAACTCATTCCCCTTGGAACACTCTGTCCTTGCCTGTTATTAAACTTGATGGGTCCTACCACTTAATACAAGACTTGTACCTAGTCAATGAGGCTGCTACGCCATTCATCCAGTATTCCCAGCTGTATAGTGTCCTCTCTCAAATCCCCTCCTCCGCTACTCACTTTTCAGTTCTTGACCTCAAATATTCCTTCTTCTCCATCCCCCTCCATCCTGATCCCTACTATCTCTTCGCTTCCATCTGGGAGAACCCAGATACTCATACTTCCTCTCAACTTACCTGGACTGCCCTTCCTCAGGGTTTTAGAGACAGCACCCATCTATTTGGCCAAGCTCTCTCCACTGACCTTTTGTCCCTGGATCTGTTGCCCAGCACACTTTTTAATATGTAGATTATCTTTTGCTCTTCTCACCCTCTCTTTCTCTATCTACACTACATACCAACAACTTTTTAACTTTATTGGATCTAAGAGATACCACCGTGTTCCCCCTGCCCCCAAAAGCTCAACTTTCTTTATCCCAAGTAAGGTACCTGGACTTTCTCCTTATAATTTAATTATATTTAATGACAATTCACCCTAGACCACAAACAACATCTTAGCTCTCTCTCTCCCCATCTACCTCTAAGGAAGAAATCCTCTATTTTCTTGGCTTTGCTGGGTTCCTTAGAATGTAGATTCCAGAGCCAGGTGTGGTGGCACATGCCTTTAATCCCAGCAGTTGGGAGGCAGAGGTAGGAGGATCACTGAGAGTTAGAGGCCACCCTGAAACTCCATAGTGAATCCCAGGTCAGCCTGGGCTAGAGTGACACTGTACCTCGAAAAACCAAAACAGTAAATAAATAAAAATAAATAAACTTAAAAAAAAAAGAATGTAGATTCCAAAGTTTACCCTCCTGGCAAAGCCCCTTTATGACAAAGCTAAGGGAGACTTTCCCGAACCCCTAAACCCTAAGTCAGAGACAGATGCTGCCTTCTCCCACTTGTATGATGCTCTACTGTTGAAAGCTTCAGTCCTTGCACTTCCAGACCTTCAGCGGCCTTTTCTTCATTCCACAGAAAAAAGGGACATGGCAGTGGGAGTTTTGGGTCAAATGAAGGGCCCATCCTTTGACCCTGTAACTTATCTTTCTAAACAACTAGAAACCTCTGTTCAGGGTTGGCAACAGTGCCTACATGCTCTTGCTGCAGCTGCTATTCTGTCCCAAGAGGCACAGAAATTAACCTCACTGTCCTTTCCCCACACCGGCTTAAAGATCAGATCTTTAACTCTTACCTGTCTATTCTGATTCCATCTAACATTCAACTCTTTCACATCACTTTCCTTGATAACCCAGACATCACACTTGATTCTTGTCCTTTACTTAACCCAGCTACCCTCCTGCCTCTACCCAAACAACTTACACACTCCTGCTTAGAAACCCTAGAGGAACTCACCTATCATAATCCTAGGATCTCTCTATCCCCACTCTGGACCCAGATCACACCTGGTACATAGATGGCAACTCTTCTATTAATTCACAACTCTCAGATAGTGGGGTATGCTATTGTCTCAGTTGAGCAGATAAAGAGACTGGCTCATTGCCTAAGAGGAGTATGTCCCCAAACACTGAGCTGGCAGGTCTCACTAGAGCCCTAACCTTCACACAGGCAAGATAATTAACATCTACATGGACTCTAAACGTGCTTTCCGTAGTCTACATCACCATGCTACTATCTGGAAGGAGAGAGGATTTCTCTTAGCTAAAGGAATCCCTATTACTAATGGGCTCCTTATACTTAAACTGCTACATGCCTCCTATCTTCCTGAAAGACAGCACTCATTCACTGTAGAGACAACAGGCTCTAACCTCACCTGTGGACAAGGGAAACTCTTTTGCACACAGAGTTGCCAGGGAATCCAGCTTCTACAACACATACTCAGCTTCAGCCTTTTCCTTTCCTTACAATATCAAACTCTAACAAAACTTGGCCCTATTCTGGGACCACAAGTCTGGTTACTTCTGAGAAACCTCAACTGCTTGCCTGATTTCCAAGCTACTGCCATCCTGACCTACCTACTTAATCTATTTCATGTGGGAGGCCACCCTGTACAAATATTTTTGACCCCAGTCTTTTTCTATGCATGCCTCTCCTCTTCAATCTCTTCCATGACACAGACTTGCTCACTCTATGCCAAGGCCTCTCCACAAGGGGGTGGGGAGGGTCCATCCCCTCTCTCTTTCAAACCCCACCAAAACAGGGGCTCACTTTCTGGGGTGGCCTGGCAGAAAAAAATTTACTCAAATGCCTCCTCACTAAAAGACTAAATGTCTTCTCACTATGGTAGGGACTTTCTTGAGGTTGGTTGAAGCTTTTCCTACAAGAGTAGAAACTGCAAATACAGTCAACTCTTACATTCCCGAGTCTATACTACTCCACTTTGGCATTCCCCTTACCATTTAATCAGACAATGGACTAGCGTTCATTTCCAAGGAAACCCAGGAAGTATCCAGAGCCCTAGGAATAGATTGAAAACTTCATATTACATATTGGCCACAATTCTCAGGCCAGGTAGAAAGAGAAAATGCTATTCTCAAAACTTATCTATCTAAATGGACTTATGCACTTCACCTATCCTGACCGCAGTTCTTCCCACTTGCCTTAGTGCATATCAAAACTACTCCTTGGCCCTCCTCCTTCCTTAGCCCATTTGAACTCATGGATAGGTGCCCCTTCCTGTTAAACAACCTTCTTTCACTACCAGGAACTCCTCTCTGTGGGTACTTACCAACTTTCACTTTAATCCAGAACCTTTCTCTGGTAACATGCTGACTATATTCTTCCCCAACCATCAGAGGAAGCCACAACTCTGTCACTTAACCCTGGAGATCAGGTCTACCTTAAGCAGTCTTGCCTTCAGGGACTCAAGCCACTCTGAACTGGACCTTGTCACGTGATTCTAACCACTCTGATGGCTGAAAAACTTCAGGGCATACCCAATTGCATCCATCTTTCACAGCTCAAGACAGTTAAGTCACTCCAATCTACCCTACCTCATCCAGGGATAAGGGATAAGTACACCTTTATCCCCAATGGGCCCTGTCAAACTTAAACTACCTCATGTTCTTACTCTTCTTTTGATCCCAGAATGCTCCTGTTGAATAGACTGATGCCCTTCTGCCTCCTCTCTCTTGCTGCAAGCCTTGTAGCCCTTGCCTCTAAGTGCTCATCTACCTTGTCCTCCCCCAATTGCCCATGTTCCAGGCGTTTTGTTGTATCTGTTGAAGGATAATACTTTCCTTAATTCTTCCTTCTGTCTTCTCATGGGGTACAAAGAGCCCATCTCCCTCACCTTCTCTATAAGAGATGTCACCAGTGACTGCCCCAAAGCCAGCTTAACACAGGGATGGTACAAGAGATGTCTCTGTTTCTCTCAGGACCAAGTCACAACAGGATGCTACCCTGGTGTTGTCAGAGGGTGCTCACTATCAATCTCACCACTCCACTGGTACCACTACTTCCACCCAACTAAATTGTATGGCATTCAGCCTCCACAGCTCAAATCTCAGCCGGCATTAACAATTCTTTCCTATCAAAGACCCATGGGATCAAAAGTGGGCAGATGGCTGTTAGGGGTGTCAACCGAAAACACTATGTTCTCTCACTGTGGGGGAAAAATAGACATATTTAGATCCACTTAAAATGTCCCTAAGACTTCCCAAATTTCCCATATCCAGACTGTTATATTCATCAAACAGGCTCACGGCAAGCTCCAAGAGGATCTGTGTGATCTAATCTTCTCCATCACACCCTGGGTGTCCATCTGTAATTCTTCTCTCTCCCTCCTCAATCAACTCAGTCTTGCCAATAACACCGCCTGCTTCCTGTGTGCTTCACTCAAGTGGCCCCTCATTACTGCAGTCCCCGTGTTCAATGTCACTTCTGCTTCAATACTCCCTGCTTCTGGTGTCCTCTCTACAAGCTCTCTATCACACTTTCTCTTCTGAACTGCCTTGCTTGCTAGCATAAGTACATCTCTCAATGCTGGTCAGGAACTGTCAGGAATACCTCTATTTAAAAAAACACACCTTACTTAAGGAAAATCATTTTTAGTGTAACATGACACTGTATGAAAACATTCTCAGGCCCTTGCACCCCAGTCACTTTGGTACTTAGCCTCACCATGTACACAGAAGGAGAACTGGCAGTCCTTTTTCATAAGCAGGTTCATCATTACAGAAGAGCTGTCCACCTGCCTATAGTGATAGAGGTAATCCTGGTGGCCTCTATAGCTGCTACAGGACTGGCTGTAGGGGGCCTGAGCCATAGCCCAATCTCTTATAAAAGACTTTCTACAGAACTGAGCATCATAGTCCAGGGGTCTACTGAGGCCTTGCGGCTCCTACAGGAGCAGCTTACCTCTCTGGCCTCAGTAGTTCTACAGAACCACTGAGCCCTAGACTTCTTGACAGCTGACAAAGGAGGGACCTGCCTGTTATTGAATGAGGAATGCTGTTACTATCTTAACCAATCAGGCAAGGTAGAGATCGAAACTAAAAAACCTGGCTGACCAGCTTCAGGCACAAACACCAACTCTCTCTGGGCCTTGGAACATCTTTGGGATGGTCTATCATGCCTTTGCTAGGCTCTATAACTGGGGTATGTCTGCTACTTCTTCTGCCCCTTGCCTTCTGAGGTACATCAAAAATCAAGTGGACCATTTTACCCACTGAAAATTCTTCCAAATTTTACTGACCTGCCCCTCCTCTCTATCCTACTAGCCTCTAGTCACCTTGGAACCACTTCCTCATCACCTGTTCTAAAGGGAGGCCAAGGGAGGCCCATTAACTTCATTATCCATCTTCTCCCATAAGAACTTGTCGCTCCTATGATGAGCATGAAGACTTTACAGAAGATAGATCACTGTCCCTTATCATTAACAAAAGGATGGAATGTTAGGTTGGGAGGAACTCCCAGGATTTAGTCACCATGCTCAGCAGAATGGTGACAGAGGCATGGGGAAATGGACTATCCACATTCTTGTGGATAATAAATCCACAATATTATGATGTTCAGTTCTGTAGAAACCACCTGGTCATTATCCTCTCCTTGCATAGCAATGCTCCAGGTCATGGTTTCCTGACCCTTTATCCTGTAAACCACATGGTCATTGTTCTGGTGTCACACCTTAGATTTGAAATGGTTAATATAATGATTTCCCCTAACAGAAGTCTTCTATTCAACTTAACAAATGAGTTTATTTTTCTTCCTCACCTTCCCCCAGTTGAAAGAGTCCTGTAAAGCCACCTACCTGCAAACTCAGGTTGGCTGTGCTCCTCTCTTGTGAGTCATCCCTGGAAGCTTGTGTTTTTTTTTTTTTTTTTTTTTTCTGAATAAAAGCTTTCATCTTTACCTCCAAGTGGTTTTGCATGGTCTTGGTCACCCCCAAACCTTACATGGAGAGGCATCTTTTATCAACCCGTCATAATAGGGCCCAAGCTCCTGTTCCAAGCATATTAGGTGACAGTTGCAAGTCAGATGTCAGCTCCTTCATAAAAGCCATGTACATATGCTGGGCTCACATTATGAACCAGGACTCATTTAAGGCTCAAGCCTAGAAAAAGCTCCTAATCTTGCTTAAAGAACTTATTAATCTTTTAATCTTAAGAGTCTAACCACTCCTCTCCTAGTTAAGTGCTTCCAGACGTAGCATGCTAAGATGGCTAAGATGCTCAATTGTCTGTTCTATCCTCTTTTCTTGTGGTGCATGTTTTTAATCACAGCACTTGAGAGGCAGAGGTATGAGTTCAAAGCCATCCTGAGACTACATGGTGAAACTCCAGGTCAGACTGGGCTATAGTGATAACCTACATTAAAACCTCCTCCCCAAAAAGAATTTTTTTAAATTGTCATGTACTCCTGAAAAATAAAGCAAGTTGGCTTTCCTGTATCAGATACAAGCAAATTTTAAATCAACATTTGTCTTCCAATGACTCCTCATGGAGCAAACTGGTCCTCTGGTAAATAATGAGAAAAGGGGAGGGCAAACAGCAAAAAGGAAATACTAATCTATACTTTCTCTCTTGCCCTTACTCACCTAAAATCACTTATGCCTAGTTGTATTTTTACTAGTTAAAAGGATAAGATTGGAAAACTAGATCTTAAAGTGATTAATCACATTACCAACTCTTGAAAGTATCTCCTTAAAGTATATAAGGCATTCATCAGGCTTGCTTAGAGCCTATACCAGAGTAATAAAAGGTACTACTTTGATGCCCCTTTCTTAAAAAGAGATCAAGTAATTATGTTTATATAACACTTGGGATTCTAAAGGCTTAAAAGTTCCAGAAGAGGCTTAAACTCATCCTACAACCCTCACAACTTTGTAACAGGTAATCCTGGTCCAAATTTCCTCCAGGTTGGGAGATGGAAGCAAACCCTGACAAAAGCCCTTCCTCCATTATTTCATTTAAGACTGGACAATCTGTCTCCAAGGTACATCCAAAGTAAAAATGGATGACTTCCTTAAAGTTTGGCTCAATTAGAAGCAATAAGCCTCAGAGAAAGGCTTTAGATTGTTTTTTTTTTTTTTTTTTTTTTTTTTTTTCTGTCAAGATGTATGGCTGCAGTACCCCTTAGAAAGTAGAGAAAACTGGGCTGGAGAGATGGCTTAGTGGTTAAATGCTTGCCTGTGAAGCCTAAGGACTCTGGTTCGAGGCTCGGTTCCCCAGGACCCACGTTAGCCAGATGCACAAGGGGGCGCATGCGTCAGGAGTTCGTTTGCACTGGCTGGAGGCCCCGGCGCGCCCATTCTCCCCCCCCCCCCCCCTCTCTCTCTCTCTCTCTTGCTCGCTCACTTGCTCTCTGCCTTTCTCTCTGTGTCTGTCTCTCTCAAATAGATAAATAAAAAAAGAAAGTGGAGAAAACTGTCCACCACAATATAGTTTTTAGCAGAGCACAATTATCCAAATTGACCTCTGTGGAGGAGAAGGGAAAACAAACAAATGTGGCTTATGTACAACTATTTCTTTTACCCCCTGTGACCAGCTTGAATTGGCAACCAACTGCTAGCTGGACATGAATGATTCCAGAAACTGTTTGTAGATTGATAACTCCAAACCCTCTAACTAAAGACATCACAGA
Source organism: Jaculus jaculus (assembly GCF_020740685.1). NCBI lineage: Eukaryota > Metazoa > Chordata > Mammalia > Rodentia > Dipodidae > Jaculus > Jaculus jaculus. The sequence goes on along the minus strand of NC_059114.1, from coordinate 57,230,854 downwards.
CTAAACCAGCTCTTTTGTTCAGGTTATACATTTTTGGTACCATGCCTCAAAAAATGTCCAGGTTAAATATTTAACTCATTGATGTTGGTTTTGTTCATTCTGTAGTTATAAAACTGTCTTTAGAGTGCTCTAACTATGTTCCTCTGTCTAACTACTAATGAAATGATATCTCACTGTTTATCACTTCTGTCTTGTTCATTTTAATCCTACCAAATGGTCATCATGAGATTTATATCTAACTTCAGTTACTTGCGACTTTTGTTCCCTTGTTGTATACAGACATGTTGGTATAGCCTGCCCAAGTTTCATCTTTTTTCACTGTCATGGGTAAGACATAAAATTGCTTTATGTTAATTCAGAAGTCTCTAATGTACATCAGATTGTTATATACTTCTGTTTCAACACTAGAAACAAGATTCACTTGTCTGACTATGATTTCCTCTTTCCAAATACATTTGTAAAGGGTTATGTCAAAATTAGACTGTTTTAGTTCAACCAGGTTTTTCTCTATTCGTAGTCTATGTATAATCATACACTTTTAGTCAAGATCTGGCTACTCATTGTCTCAGCTCTGACAAGTTTCTTGCTTATAAATAACTCAATTCTTGAGTCACATTCCCTGCTCCAGTATACAGCCATGTTCAGACGACCATCTAAGAGAAATGACCTCAAATTCTGTTGTTCCCAGGGTCCACAACTGCTTCCAGCTATTCCTAGGTAACTAAAACCAAGACTGAGTGATTAAGTATCATTTCTTGCAGTCCTGTACTTTCCTTTTCAGTATAGGTAGCAAACCCTCAGTCACATACACACCATTAGAAAGTGCTCTAAAAATCTGGGACTTATTTGATCCATTGGGCCTTAAGAAAAAAAATGGTGTTTTTCTGTCATACTGTCTAGTTAACATATAAACTAGAAGATAGGAACATGGCCTTCTGAGGCAAGTACTAACTACTAACCTTTCTCCTGATTCTCCACCTGGAGAAGTAGTAATTAAAAGCCATTTTTTTTTAAATTAAGTAGAAAGTTGTATGGACATATCATATATTAGTATTATCATTTCCCATCTTGCTCCCCCAACTCCACTAAGGGATCTCCTCAGTAGGATTGCTGTTATTCCACCTACGTTTGCAGGTTATAAGATGTGAGAACATCAGTCAGTCATTGTAAGGGGGAATGCCTCTGGACCTTCCTGTGCACTGTGCCTCTTACATTCTTTCAAACCCGTCTTCCACACAAAAGCTGTTGTGGGTGTTTTTTAAGTCTACTTTAGTGCTGTGCTCTCAGCACGATCTGGAATTTTGTGTTGGTGCATTTTGAGTATCCTCTGTGTCTGTCTCCATAACCCTGGTGCTTTTTGAAAGGCTCACTATTGAAGCAACCCTCTTGTTCATCTTGCCAATTCCTCTGTGGTTCACTGTAAAGGCTGATTTTTAACTCAGTTGGCCCAAGACATTAGAAAAAAAATTACAATCTATGGTGGGAAAGCCTGAAAGTACTCTATGTAGTCTGGTTGAGGCAGCGAACAGTTTCCTATAATCGAAATCAAGAGGCTGATCAGAGAAGAACTCTGCCTCTAACAATAGCTGCTTTAAGAGAAAGCCAACCAGAAAGGAGGGCTCCTGGGGCCTGCTACCTGTGTGTAAAGTGGTAAATTTCAAAATAAACTATCCCCAGAGGAGATCTCTGCATGTGCTTTATCCTTTTTGCCAAGGAGACCATTGGAGAGCCAACTATCCCCAAAGGCAGACCTCGCTGAGGCTAGAGCCCGCCCCATAAGTGCTCTAAATAGACTGAAGGTGCTCAAGGTTTGAGACAGTTTTAGTTAGAGAGTGAGTCCCAAAGAGAGATCCAAGAGATGCCACCCCATATGCCATCTTGCCCTGACACAAGAGTGAACCTATTGGGAGATATGAAACTCATATCTGATTGAGATTAATCTACGCATTAATCAGCACATCCTGCACTGGCCAGTCTAGCGTGCTACTTAGACAGTCTGGATTGACTGGCCCAGGGATCTGCCTTCTAAATGTATCAACCAATTAGGTCTCCTTATTGCCAATAAAAGCTCCTCTCTTCTTCCTGTAGCTAATTCCAAAACATTCCACTAAGCTTAGTTCAGCTCTACTTTTCTGGATCTGCTTGGACCATCTGCCTCTCTTTTCTTTGGCCACAGGGACACATGTTGGTCTCACTTTCCTCTCACCCAGTGAGGTGGGAACATAATATTGTTTCTCACTTTGGATTTTTTTTGTTTGTTTGTTTTTCTGCTTGCAAGTGCTTTGTAGTTTGGGATAACTTCTCACTTTGATTACATACATGATTTTCTTCTGGTCTCTGATCTACCATGTAGATGTTCTCACTAACTCCTCGCCTGCTACTTGTGTAATTTCCTTAAACTCAGAATAACCATGAGTGTAACCATCTTCATTACTCATTTTTCCTCTGAATCTCTTGGTCTCTGCTTTGATATCTGCCCTCTCATTTTTCCTTGAACCTCACCATCTGCCCTCTGAACTTCCCTACACAGAGAAACACAAGGCAGATGCCATGCATGTTCCTCCGAAGTGCCCCTACACAAGTTCTTCCCACATGCCAGCACCTTCCATCTCTCTTTAAAGGCTTCGGTTTCTCTCAAGTGAACTTTCCATGTGCCTACAGCTCTACTGTAACTCTCTTTCAAAGGCCTCTGTTTTTCTTAAATATCAATCTCCCTTAAACAAACCTCACAATTTGCTATTTCCCCCTAAATAAACTTACTAATTCATAAATTATCTTCCTTGAGCCCATCTGTGTAATTCCTTATAAAAGGTGGGACACAACCCAAAACTTGGGGTGCACAAAGTTTGGGAGATTCATCCTGAACCCCCAAATCTTCCATTACTAAAACTACAAATAAACACCAGGAGCATGCATCACTTTATGTGCACACTGGACAACTGAAGCAGGCTGGAGGGCTTTGAAGCAAGCAAGTACTTTTAGCACTGATCCATCTCCCCAACCCGAAATTGTAAATTTTTATTGAATCTCATACCTCTCCCTCATACTTTTGATTTATTTCTTACTGTTTTTTGTATCAGTTTTAAAATATCACTGAAATTTTCGAGACCATAAAAAGTTTTCAAGAATTGCAATTTCTTTTTTGTTTAAATGATATATCAAAAACATTAATTTATTGCAATTTTATCTGTAATTTTTAAAAATATTTTTCTGTCATTACATCAAATCTATTACAATACTCTTAATATTCTTCATATTCATATGCACATCTACTGGCTTCTCTAGATTTCTTGGAATTTTCTCTATGATGTTTTTTCTCTCAGTATTTTCTTTTCTTTTTTAGCATCATGTTACATACTTGAATTCATATAGCTTATATGAGAAGTGGGACATGTGGTTATGGTCCAGATAAATATGCCTTCCCTATTTGGCATGTTTAATTTTCATGTGGCCTACCTGCTACACTAGAAACTAATAAGGTATTCAACTAATTTGAAGCTAGGATACGTTTGAAAACAGCTTTCTAACTTTATGCCATGCTCATTTACAAAACATTGCAAAAGAAGTTACATGATCCTGGTAAGTTACATTATCCTGGGCTTTTTATCACTATTTTGCTTTCATATATACCAATAAATATCGTATATTTTGTTTTAGTGTATAGAGAATGTCAGGAACTGTGCTCTAATTAAAGTTTCTGACCATTAATTTCAGCTTTAATTTCAAGCTTTTCAGCCTCTTCATTGGATTAATTATTTCCAGGGGAACTTTGACTCAGTATGCTCTGTGATCTCTCTTCTCTTTCATGTAGAACGTTAGACCTCCAAGTTCACATTATTTTATTTCTCTCAATTTTATGTAAAATATTTACTTACTTAAGTCTTAATTTTCATACTCGTTGAAACATTTGTCCAGAAGTACCTTTCTCTCTTTGATAGAAGTAAAATTCCCATTTTTCTACCACTAATATTTAATTCAAACTAAACTAAGCTATTAAAATTCAAATATTTAGATATATGCTGAACTGTTTTAATGAAGTATTTATTATTTTTATTAGTTAATCATTATTTTGTGCTTACACATTGCAATTTTCTTTGGTTAATCCATTCTAGAAATAGGAAAAATGAAATATAAGTAAAATACCATCAATGAAACCAGTAGGATATTTTCTATTTACCTTTAATTTTAGTCCATACTCTGTACTTCACATGTGATATGGTTTGACTTATTTTACTTTATTGATTCTCAGTTTTATTTTCAAATAAAAGAAATGAATTTAGCCAGGTGCTCTTTAAAAGTGCTTCTATCTCTACAATCCTATGACTTAATAAGAGTAAATGAAACTTGACTCTTGATGATTAAAGTTTAATTTGAATCCTGAAATCCGTAAGATTTTTATAGTTTCTAAATTTAGCATAAAACAATATTCTTCCTCATTTCTGTGCTAGAAGATGTCCCCAGTGATCTGAAAAGTTTCGATGTAAAAATTACTTTTGGATCTATAATTAAAATGAATTCTTGAAGATGGCTACTAATATTGAGAAAAAGTGCTCTTTCACATTTGAATAAATTTTGTAACTTCCTAATAAACATGCTAGAATACCAGTATCTGAATATGCAGATTCATAGAAGGAACTTCTGGAATGTGGAACCTACCCATTTTCATATATGAAGAGTTAATCAGTATGTAATATTTAGTATTATGGGCCAGCAAGGAATAATGGTCTGGTCCAAAATTTGTACTGATATCTTATGACAACTATTCTCAAAAGAGTAATATTAATACAGTCCTATATGTACTCCAATTATATTAGTATTACAAAGTAAATTTCAAACTTAAATTCTTCAAGACATGTATAACTTGTAAATATGAGTTTAGGAGGTAGAGAAATTTCAATGGCTAAGAAAAACAATCCCATAATAAAACTCAAGTATGATCCTAAGTGCATTTTATGATTATTCAATTATTCTTTATGAAAACATGAGATAACAAAGATTATATAATTGAAACATATAGCATAAATGTTAAACATTCACAGTAGTAGTAGTTTTGTGATGAAAACTGTAGTTATTATATCAAAATTTTTGATATATGATGGCAGATACAGCTCAAAGTTCACTAGGAATTATGTTTGAACCATTTCCCTCCTTGCTAAAATTGATAGTGTTTATAGAGAAGGTCAAAACAAACTGGATAAAAGGCAATGTCTGAGATATATGACTATTAATCAGACACAGAGTAAAGTCCTTCATACAAAGGGAGATATAGGAGATGCAGTAATTATAATTGCCCTTCAGTTAACTTAATGTAGAGATATATTTCAAAAATAAGAGAAAGATGAAAGACAGCTCTCTAAAAGATTGATAAGTGATCAAAAATGCCCATCAATAATGCTGGAGAATATGAGCTATAACAATGACAATCTCCATGAGGGTAGTTGATCAAAGATTAGCATCTTAAATGAAGAGAGAAAGAAAATAGTTTTACTTTTCTAAATTTGTATATAGATTTGGTTTATTAAAAAGGAAGACTTCTCATATTCCTAATTTCGTTAGGTATGAGATCCTAATTATGTTAGGTAAAAGATCTTGATATCCAAAGCACATTTAAAAGTAAATGAAGCCTCAAAATTCTTACGGTCTGAACACAGTGGTTCAAACCTTTCAATTTCAGCATGTAGGAGTCTGAGACCTGCCATGAGTTTAAGGCAAGCTTGGACTAGAGACTGGGTCGATAAGCCTGGATTAAATCAAGACCCTGACTCAAAAAAAAAAAAAAAGAAAGAAAGGAAGGAAGAAAGAGGGAAGGAAGGAAGGAAGGAAAGAAGACAAGACAAGAAAAGTAAAGACAAGACAAGACAAGAAAAGAAAAAGGCTAATACAACAGGGATGAGAGGATGAAAGGTGAAGGAAATATATGTTCAATGCATTCCAGTAACCTGTAATTTACAATAAGGCTGTAAGAGAGAGGGAAGATAGGGATGAAACAGAATAGCATGCATACTAGAGTTGAGCCTTGCTGAAGTAAGATACGTCCATGTGTAGGCAAATATAAGAATTTAAAGGAGAATGATTTACTTACAGAGAATGAATATAACTCTTAAAGCCTTATTTCCTAGAAGTGTCTGAAGTGCAACTGATAGGAAAAATACTTTTGTTAGTCATGTTTCATATGAGTGTGAGGGAAGTGCTGATGCTACATTATCAGCTCCATTTATTACCAGTTAACAAAAACGCCTGACTTATGCTCTAACTATAAATAGTGGTTCCCATCCACAAGAGGTATTCTTATATTTTAGTTTGTTAATCACAAAAAGATTCTATAGTTGTAAGATGAGTGTATGCACAAAGTGTAAAAAAACAACACTATGATGTTCACTAGTTAAGTTTCTTTTTGGAAAGGAACGTTCCCGTTGATAAGTTAAAAGTGCCCTCTGCTATTCAACTGTTTTTATTCCAATTCCATTCACAAAGTCCTTTTATAGTTTGTCTAACAGAAGATAGAATCATCAAATTGTGACAATTTTTATAGGAGAATGGTTTCAAGTCTGTCACCAAAACACTTAGAGGCTGGCAATGTAGCTTACTGGGAGAATACTTGCTGGGCTTCTGATTAGCATTGAACCTTGGATTCTATCAGGGTTCAATCGTTGGACCTGGGAATGGAAGAAAACAGCAGCAACAACAACACATACACACACACACACACACACGTTAATCAGGAAAATTCCTTTTATTTTAGTGTATTAGGAAAAAAAAAGCCCTGTTTCAATTTTAAAAGGACAAAAATTTGAATACATTTTAATTTTAATGATTTTTCAGTTAAAATTAAACCATGAAAAAGATAATTTGTTTTTGAAGTAGATTTTTCTAATTAAGAAAGTTTTGCATGGAGGAATTATTCTCATTTCTTTTTATGTGTTCTCCTGTCTCTTCAAGATGACTCCTAATGAACCTCCAGATGTAGGTTTGAGACTAGAATTTACCTAGACCATTCTTCATTCCAGTCAAATGCACAGACAAGAACAGCAAGAAATCAAAGCTAATTTGTAATGGAATTACTATTACTAAAAGCAATTTAGCTTTAAAGCACTTTGATGTGTTCAAAAGATGAATAACTTGATGCTTCTTTGTTATTTAAAATTATTTTTAATCACTTAATGCAAGATAAGTCTAAATTTAGGAAGGCCAGACAGAAATGGAATCTATTTCATGGTCTTTTTAAAATTCAGAGGATAAAATACCTTTTGAAGATGAATTAAAATGTATTTCAGGAAATCCTTACAACCCTGGAAAATATTTAAAGCATTTTTTATTTTATAGAGGCTGATACAGTACAACACAAAGGTGTATAAATTTTAAAATATTATGATTATATAAGATTTTAATTTTTTTCCCCTGTAAATACCTAAGGTCCCATCACAAACAAAAGTATTGTGCTTTATTTCCAATTTTTATGTGTTGAAAATTAAGCTTATAATTTTACTAATAGCCAACTGTTTTATAAAGGCATAATCCCATTCATAACTTACTTTATATTTTTATGTTATACAAAAGTTTTACTTAACTCAATTCAGCTTAAGTATGTAGTGGTAGAGAAACTTTTTCCATTAATATTATTCTTGGGAAGTAGACAGTTGTTTTGTAATACATAAAGCATAAAGTGTTAGATGATATGTTTAAAGGCCTTGTTAATTAGAAAATAAGAATTTTTGGCTTATCTCTAGTGGGATAAATGACTATGCCATCTGTTTCTTTTCTTAATATAACTTATTTACATATTTATTTATTTATTTGCAGAGAGAGAAAGAGAGGGAATGAGTAGGCCAGGGCCTCCAGCTACTGCAAACAAACTCCACATGCATGCAGCACTTTGTACATCTGGTTTTATGTGTGTACTGGGGAATGGAACTAGAGTCATTAGGATTTGCAGGCCATCTTTCCAGGCCTCTCCTGCTTCTTTAATTCTGGACTCCGCTGCTTTTACTGTTAGCACTTCGTCCTGTTCATCCAATGGGATGAATGCAACATGGCAACACACAGGTAAGCTTGAGACTGACTTCTGAACACTGCAGAGACGATTCCTTGAAAAACCATGGGTAATAAAAATCCCCTTCAATACTGAAAAATGTCAGTATCATCACTCTTCAGCCTTTTGTATAAGAGCAGGTGTCAAAAGTGTGATGATTTTCATTATTACTTTCTGCAGCTGTAATTAATATGTTGTAAGGAAATCTCGTAATTGCATGTAAGAATTTTTATGGCTTTTTATGGAATCATTAGTTTGGGCAGCATGATATAAATGAAGATTTTAATAATTTTATTGAAAGCATTACTGCAGTTTTCATCTACAAGTCCCCAGACAGATTTAATGCCACACTTTTAATGGAAATTTCATAATGTGGAAAGTGAAAAGACTTGAGAACCACAGTGATGACAGCCATAAGCAATGATCAGAAGGTTGTTTGCTTAATTAAAATATCCATGTTGGTAGGTAATATTTTACTTGTTAGGTAGAATGTAAGAATTACAATTTGAAATAACCATTACCCATACTTGATATTGCCAAAAAAATAAATTAAGAGAGAATTAACAATACTTAGGATCTAACATAGTTTTGTAAATTTCTTCACCATTGGTATAGAAGGAGAAAGCAGATGAAACTAGCATAAAAACCCAAGTTTTCCAAAGAATGGCAGTTGAATTCTCAGCTAAATTCACAAAGAACTGAAATTATTTTTCTTTTAAAAAGTATTTTTCATTTTTATTTATTTGGAAGGGAGAGCAAGAAACAGGCAAATAGAAGGAAAGAATGGATGCACCAGGGTCTCAAGCCACTAAAAATTAAGTCTATTCAAACGTGGCACCTTGTGCATCTGGCTTACATAGGTCCTGGGGAACTGAACCTGGATTCTTTTGCTTTGCAGGCAAGTGCCTTAACCACTATGCAATCTTTCCAGGTCAGGAACTGAATTTTAAATTATGAAGTACAGTGTTTCTTGATATTAGCTAAATACTTAAAGGTCTCAATGCCTACAGCATACCTCCTATTGTTGAACTTAGATCTTAGGATGGTAGTCAAGCTATGTTGGGTCCTGTATGTAGTAAAATGTGAAATTTATTCACATACTGTGTTTCTATAAACATAACTTTACATTACTAATACATGATGAGCTTATTATCTAGGAAAACACATGACTTGTAGGTATTTTCCATTTTTACAAATGATCATGGCATATAGCTTGATGTTTCACAGTCCTGAGCTACTCAAGAAGATGCTGATTCCATTGATGAATGGAATAAAGAGGCCTCTATGAGGTTTCTTCTGTGTTAAAATAGAACATGCTACAAAGCATTCTTGGTAGTCATCCATCAATGCTCTCCAGAAGAGTCACAGTCAGCTTCACATTGCTGGGATGGACCTACAAACCAGACACAATTTACATAAGGAATGAAATTTATTTGAAGATGACAGATCCAGGGGAAATTCCATGATGGTGGAAGAAGCTAGCCCCCTTTTACAGGTCCATGAGGGGAGAAATATCACCACCAGCACCATAACCAAGCACACCCCAGGAACCCCAGGCCAAGTTCTAGCACTCTGCAAATCTTAGGCTGGAATTCAGATCTGCCCCAAACACACCGTGGCCCATAATAAGTTTATAATCTTATCACATTGTAAATTGTATTCCATCCAATGTTGAAGGTCTCCAGAGTCTTTACTGACTTAATATATCCCCAAAGTCCTAAGTATCATCTGGGATTCAAGACTGTCTCTTAATTGTGAGCCATGTAAAATCAAGCAAGTTACATACTTCAAACATATAATAGCACAGAGTAAACATTTCCAATTACTATAAGGCCTAACAAGGAGAGGCTGGATCAATGCAAACTGAAAAACCATCATGCAAACATCAAACATCTGCAATTAAAGTCCAATATAATAACCAACGACTGATAGTCTTCAGATTTTCCAATTCTGTCCATCCAGTTTAGTTGAGTAGCTAGGGAAAGCTTTCTTTCCAAGCCAACTGCACTCCATAGTAGCCCCAATACAGCCCTGGTATATTGAAAAAAAATCTTACTTTCTCCATGTAAACCACAGTACATCTAATGGCTTCTCTAGCCTCTTTATTAAGGTCATCAAGCTCTGCCTCATGCCATGTCTCAGAGTGGCTTCGGGAAGTATACGTACTTCATGACCCCCTCCACATATTTTTTATGCTTCTTACTTTCAGTCAACTCCTTTCAAAATGTTTGCAATTCTACCATTCAGTCTTTCTTCAGGCATCCTTTCCATTGTTTCCATGGGGTTGTGGGTTATGTGTTGTAGGAGCAACAGTCCATTATCAGGAGGAGGTAATGCTTCTGGGAATGACATCCTAACCTGTGGCCCTTACAATCTTTCTGCCCCATCTTTAAAATTTCCTTAGCCTTGGTGGATGTGTTTTAAGTCTATTTCAATATGTGTTCCTAGGAGCCTCTGGATCTCTGCTTTGGTATGTGTCATGTATCCTCAGTATCTGTTTCCTTCACCCTGGTACTGATTATCTCCCCAATTCCTGTGTGGCTTCAACTGGGCCTTGGCTGAAATACATCTCCTTGAGTCTTGCTGCCTTCTGAGAAAGCAAACATATTCTCCAATAGAGAGTGAAGTCAGCATAGGATAAGTTGGATAAGCATTATTAATTTAGGGAGAGTTTTGATGGATGTAGCTCTTCCTTTTGCCAAAGACTAGTGGGGGCTTGACATTGCAGAGCATAATATTTGTCTCCATAGGATTATGACTTGGTTTCTACTTCCAGATATGGATTCCTTTCCACTGAGCAGATCTTTATCTTAGGCAATCATAAAGCTATTGGTTACCCACCAAGGCTGTGTGCTACCATTGCACTGGTTTGTACTTCTTGTCAAGCTGGCTGCTTCTGAGTAGCTTAGATCCCTGCATGCTGTTGGCCACTTTCCCTTAGTAGCTCATGATGCACTTCCCAGCACTAGATAAACTGTCTGGGGACTTTCTCTCTTCCAGATTCTAGTTAGATATCTCTCTGTTTGGCAGTATATGCTGTATTCAGCAATTTTGTCTTACCTTTTCTTAGGTTGGAATTTAGATCAGCCCCCAAACACATCTGAGGACTTGACCCTGAGATCTACCCACAGTGACACCTCCTCTAGCTAGGTGGCTGGAGATTATAAACTTTATTAAACTCCTGAAACTATTGTGGGTCATCCATTCAAACTACCACAAGGAGTATGCAATGCTTGCCTTTTAAAACAAGTTTCAGACCAGACATGTTGGTGTATGCCTACAATTTACCATAAAGGAATCTAAAGCAAGAAGATTCTAAGTCCGAGAACTTAACTATATAGGACAGTTTGTCTCTCCACAAAAAGTAACTTGGAGCTTTTTTTTTTTTTTTTTTTTTTTGAGAGACTGGGAAGGTTTTTCTTACCTACTGCATTTATCTATGCATTATTTAATAGCCTGTATACAGAATAAATAGAGAAGAGACCTTCAAAGTTTAGTTTCATACATTTGCATAATATTTTGTCATCTCAAAGTACTGGTATTTGGCTTCAATGTGACTGCTTCAGACCCACATGAGAACCCTGTACAGAGGAAATGATTAAAATAAAAAAAAATTGCCAAAGCAGAGATTTGTACTAACGGCTCTATTTTATGCTTTAACACCTAGAATTTTTTTTTTTGATATATTCAAGTTGGCTGTTTTTTTTAAGCAGAAATTCTTTTTTAATTTATTTTTTTATTTTCACAATTTTTATTAACATTTTCCATAATTATATAAATTATCCCATGGTAATACCTCCCCCTCCCCCACACTTTCCCCTTTAAAATTCCATTCTTCATCATATTACCTCTCCATCTCAATTATTGTACTTACATATATACAATGCCAACCTATTACGTACCCACCTCCCTTCCTTTCCTTTATATCTCCCTTTTAACTTACTGGCCTCTGCTACTAAGTATTTTCCTTCTTACGCAGAAGCCCAATCATCTGTAGCTAGGATCCACATATGAGGGAGAACATGTGGCGCTTGGCTTTCTGGGCCTGGGTTACCTCACTTAGTATAATCCTCTCCAGATCCATCCATTTTTCTGCAAATTTCATAACTTCAATTTTCTTTACTGCTGAGTAGAACTCCATTGTATAAATGTGCCACATCTTCATTATCCACTCATCAGTTGAGGGCCATCTAGGCTGGTTCCATTTCCCAGCTATTATAAATTGAGCAGCAATAAACATGGTTGAGAATGTACTTCTAAGGAAATGAGATGAGTCCTTAGGATATATGCCTAGGAGGGCTATAGCTGGGTCATATGGAAGATCAATATTTAGCTGTTTTAGGAACCTTCACACTGTTTTCCACAATGGCTGGACCAGATTGCATTCCCACCAGCAGTGTAGAAGGGTTCCTCTTTTTCCATATCCCTGCCAATATTTATGATCATTTGTTTTCATGATGGTTGCCAATCTGACAGGAGTGAGATGGAATCTCAATGTAGTTTTAATCTGCATTTCCCTGATGACTAGTGACGTAGAACAATTTTTTAGATGCTTATATGCCATTCATATTTCTTCCTTTGAGAACTCTCTGTTTAGCTCCATACCCCATTTTTTGATTGGCTTGTTTGATTCCTTATTATCTAACTTTTTGAGTTCTTTGTATATCCTAGATATTAATCCTCTATCAGATATATAGCTGGCGAAGATTTTTACCCATTCTGTAGGTTGCCTGTGTCCTTTGCAGTGCAAAGTCTTTGTAATTTCATGAGGTCCCAGTGGTTAATCTGTGGTTTTATTGCCTAAGCAATTGGGGTTGTATTCAGAAAGTTTTGCCAAGACCAATATTTTGAAGGGTTTCTCCTACTTTTTCCGCTAGCAGTTTCAGAGTTTCAGGTCTGATATTAAGGTCTTTAATCCATTTGGACTTAATTCTTGTGCATGGAGAGAGAGAAGAATCTATTTTCTACAGATCTATATCCAGTTCTCCCAACACCATTTGCTGAAGAGGCTGTCTTTTCTCCAATGAGTATTTCTGGCACTTTTATCAAATATCAGGTGGCTATAGCTACCGGGGTTTACATCTGGGTCCTCTATTCTCTTCCACTGATCTACATGTCTGATTTTGTGCCAGTACCATAGCAGAAATTCTATATGAACTCCAAGAATAAGCAATAAATGCTGAGTCCACTGAAAACTTTTAGATAACTTATACTGATCACAAAGAGTTCACTATCTACTGACAAAGATTAGACCTTTAACATACAAACATAAGACTAAAGTTTAGTACTGCTGTGATAACCTTTTCTGGGGTTTAAATTTATGATCTCATTCCTCATTTCTTCACTATATATATATATATATATATATATATATATATACACACACATACATATATATATTCATATATATATATATATTTATATATATATATAAAACAAATATATATATATATATATATATATATATATATATATATATATATATATATAAGAATTTCATTAATTAGTGGTTCTGGATCCCTAAGGGTAGAAAAGAAGGCCAAGCTACTTAATTCCATAATGGAGAACTGTAGACCATTTCCATATTAAAAATAAATCAGTTATATAATGCATGGCTAATAAGAGAATGATACAAACTTTGGGAAATAGTTGCTGTCTTATATTCTTACTGTATTTATTTGTGTTTGACCTGAGGCACTCACCTGTAGAGTATAAATTATCTATTTTGAGAAATAACAAATGAAAACGAGCATATTATATTTGGAAGAACATTTGATGCCTTTAAAGTTCCGGCACCTTTCAGCTGACCATCATGCATTCTATCTGATAATAACTGTTCCAAGTGGAATCATCATGGTTGACTGCACCCTATCACACCATTGGATTAGGAAAGTAGAACTTAGAGGTATGTGTGAAGTATTTCTTGATTATTCACAAGGTAACTCCTGATTGAAATAGGCACAGAAAACACTCAGTTGATCTCAGTGTACAGCAAAAGCACTGGACTGTGGCTCAACAACTGACCTTCAGAAATTACTATGACCTTCAAATTGCCACTAGCAGCAGTGACACATTTTTATAGAATTTTCTAGTAAATTTTTATTAAAGAAAAGACATAATCAATTTCTTTGTTATTTCCCAAAAAGGTTAGTAGTAACTTATTTTTATAAATATTATAGTTTGCTCAAGAAACATAATATTTTAATTTAAAATTTAGTCCTTTTATCAATAACAACTACAATAATGCAGTAATAAATTTTATGTTACAGAAGAAATAAGGCCTGAAGTTGTGCACATCTAAATATTTATTTCTGTCTTTGTATTTTTATAAATACCTATTGTACCTATTGTGGAACATTTTATTACATTTTAATGAATTCCCAAAGTCTACATTTCAGGTTGAGACTATGTAGACTTTATTTTAGTTTTGTTATTATTTTATCATTTTTCTCATTTATTTACTTATTGTGTTTATTTAGTGATAATAAGGAATGAACCTTGGTCAAGGCAAATGCTTTTGTTGACTTTTAAAACACTGAAGTAATTACTAGTTCAGAAAAGAGAGTAATTTGTTCATTAACAGATGCTAAACTCACATTCACTTCATTTTTTTTCAATTGCTTTAAAAATGAAAGATAAAATTGTATATGTTTAATGTCTACAAAATGGTATTATGAAACATTTATATATTATGGAATGTCTAGTTTATTAATCTAAGAAATACCATCCAGGTTTTTTTTTTGGTGAGAAAATAATGCATGCTTTCTTTCAGCATTTTTTGGTGAGAAAATAATGCATGCTTTCTTTCAGCATTTTTCAAAGTTATATTATTAACTAGTGTCACAACTGGTTTCCTGTTCTTTTGTTGTTGATTTTGTTTAATTAGTATTATATCAGGGTTTTTTTTGTAGCTTTAGTATTTTTTTCAAATTCACTATTTATAAAAGTCTGGCCTTATCCAAGCGTGGTGGTGCACTCCTTTTATCCCAGCACTGGGGAGGCAGAGGTAGGAGTATTGCTGTGAGTTCAAGGCCACCCTGAGGCTACAGAGTGAATTCCAGGTCAGCCTGGGCTAGAGAGAAACCCTACTTCGAAAAACAAAACAAACAAACAAAAAAAAGTCTGGCCTTGAATTTCTGACCTTTCTGCCTCTTTTTTTTTTTTTTTTTAACTGGTGTAAAAAAGGCTAAAGTTGCTATGTGAGACAAGAGATTTCTTGATTGTGTTTCTCTCATCATGCAGACACTTTGTATGTTTTGATGAATATCTTCCCTTCCTGCTAAGGATCATTCCACTATCTACAAAAAGAACTTTTAGATACTATATGTGGGCAAGTATGAATGTGTCATGTTGTATTTTTGTCCCCAATTTACTAAACTTATTTTTATAGCTTGAAGATGAGATTTAGTTATATGAAGAATTATGATTATGGCCACTGAATCTTGTTTTTTAAATCCTAACTTTAAAAGAAAAAAAAAAACAACAACCCTTTTTCTTCAGTAACAGTGATAACACAAAGAACATGCTTGAAATATTTGCTTATCTGATTGTAATCATACACAAAATCCAATTGTGCCTATTGATAAACATTTGGGTATTAATAGATGCTGTGGAAATTTGAGTGGTGGGCTCATTTAAAGATGAGATGTTCACTTTAGGTGATTTTTTAAAACCACAACAAAATTTATCAGTTAAGTAAATATTTTATGTTTCTTCAAAACTGTAGCCTTTATTCTTTCAAACACAAAATAGGAGGTTTGAAAATGACTAGAATTGAAGAGTTTACTGTCCAAATCAAGCCCTGTCTAGGACTGAGTAAATGCACTGAAGTATATTTGGGCTTGCTGTCAAAACAGGCAAGTTTATGAAACCCAGGAAAATGGGCTGGACACTACTCCATATGCAAAGCCATCAGCATGAATAATGTTGATGGTGGCACTTCCACCTATTCGTATAGACATGCTTTGGTGGCTAGAATTGACTGCTATCCACAAAAAGTGACAGCTTCCATGGGCAAGAAAACAATTGCCAAAAAATCAAAGACTAAGTCTTTTGTGAAGATTTAAAACTACAATCATCTCATGCCCACAAGATACTCTATGGACATCCCCTTGGACAAAATTGTTTTCAACAAAGATGTCTTCAGAGACCCAGCGTTGAAACATAAGGCCAGATGGGAGGACAAGTTCAAGTTTGAAGAGAGACACAAGACAGGCAAGAACAAGTGGTTCTTTCAGAAGCTTTGGCTTTTGATGTATTTTCTTTTTCCCCAATCATTAAAAATAAAACACTCAAGCAAGAAATTACAGAAGACACTAGGAAATGCAAAGTCATCCCTTGTTATTGGATTGGAAGAATCAATATTGTAAAAATGGTAATCTTACCAAAAGCAATCTACACATTTAATGCAATCCCCATCAAAATTCCAATTGTAGTCTTCATGGAAATAAAAAAATAAACCCAAAAATTCATTTGGAAGCAAACATCCTAGAATATCTAACACAACTTTAAGCAAAAAAAATAAGGCTGGTAGTATCATCATACCTGATTTTAACCTATACTACAAAAATATAGTAACAAAAACATCATGGTACTGGCACAAAAACAGACATGTAGATCAATGGAACAGAAGAGAGGACACAGATGTAAGTCTGGGTAGATATAGCCACATAATATTTGATAAAAATGCCAATAATACTCATTGGAGATAAGACAGCCTCTTCAGCAAGTAGTGCAGAGAAAACCAGCTATGTATCTATGGAAGGATGAAAATAAATCCTTATTTCTCTCCATGTAAAAGAATTATGTCCAAATGTATCAAAGACCTTAATATCAGACCAGAAACTCTAAAACTGCTAGAGGAAAAAGTAGAGAAAACCTTTCAACATATTGGTATTGGCAAAGACTTTCTGAATATAACCCCAATTGCTCAGGAAACAAAATCACAGATCAACTGCTAAGACCTCATGAAATTACAAAGATTTTGTACAGAAAAGGACACTGTGAATGGAGCAAAGTGGCCACCTACAGAATCAGAGAAAATCTTTGCCAGCTATACATCAGATAAAGGATTAATATATAGGGTATACAAAGAACAGAATGAATGAAATAATAAGAAATCAAACAACCTGATTATAAACTGGGTTATGGAGCATGGTGGTGCACACCTTTAATCACAACGTTCCTGTAGAAGGATCACCATGATTTGTAGGCCACCCTGAGACTACAGAATGAATTCCAGGTCACCCTGGACTACAGTGAGACCCCATCTTGAAAAACCAGAAAACAAACAAAAAATGGCTATTGTTGCAGTCCGGTATGTATTGCTGTTAGAAATCACCCAACCAAGAGCAGCTTCTGGGAAAAAGAGGTTTATTTGGCTTACAGGCTCGAGGGGAAGCTTCACGATGGCAGGGGGAAACGGTGGCATGAGCAGAGGGTGGACATCACCCCCTGGCCAACATAAGGTGGACCATAGCAACAGGAGAGTGTGCCCAACACTGGCATGGGGAAACTGGCTATAAAGCCCATAAGCCCGCCCCCAACAATACACACCCTCCAGGAGGCATTAATTCCCAAATATCCATCAGCTGGGAACCTAGTATTCAGAACACCTAAGTTTATGGGGGACACTTGAATCAAACCACCATATTCCGCCCCTGACCCCCATAAACTGGTAATCATACATGATGTAAAATGCAATGCATTCATCTCATTTTAAAAGTCCCATAGTTTTTATCAATCCCAATGATGTTCATACATCCCCATAGTCCAAGATCTTTTAACTGAGCCGAAATACCAAAACATAACCTCAAAAAACCCATAATGGCACAGAATAAATATTCACACTGCAAAAGATGGCATTGGGCATAGCAAAGAAACATTCAACCAATACAAGATTTAAAACAACCAGAGCAAATATCAAAATCTGTAGCTTCAAGTCCAGCAACTCTAGCCAGTGACAAATCTTCAAGTCTGATAATTCTAACCAGCAACAAGTCTCTGGCATTCCAATTCCACCCCTCCAGCTAGGCTTCTCACAGTCCTGGAAAACTTTATTGGGGCCAGCAGCTCCTCGGCAGCCATCTCATGGTCCCGGCATCTCCACTGGGTCTCTACTGCAAGCCACGGTTCATCCTCATGGCTCCATGGGGTCTCTATGCAGGCAAACAGCAAACCTGCTTCACACTTCCCATGGCCATTTCCAAAACACAAGACCGTGTTGCAAACTCAATGACCCTCTTTCCAGCATTTTATACTCCACGATACCAGGTAGGTGCCAATTTGTTAATCCAGTGGGGGAATAAAGCAGACTTTGAAGAACAGGACACTAATTGATCATTCAGGCCCCTTCTAAAGAGTTGACATTCTTCCTGTTGCCCCAGCGCAGGTCAGCTAGCCCAGTCTCAAAGGTTGTAATCTCTCAGTTGCAGCTGAACGGGCAGCAGTTCACCCAAAGATTTTCCTTTCTGTGCCATATCCCTCTGCACACACCAGTTCATTTCTACGCTAAGCAACCCTGCACAACTTCTCAGGACACGGGCACAAGAGCAAGCTTCTCACACAAACTGCTAGCCCAGTCCAGGCACAGCTCTTTCTCACCCTCATAAGCCAAACCTCAGTCCATACTTCTTACTGCATTCAGGTCTTAGAGCTCAGACCAGAATAGTCCATTAAGCTGTACTTACAGCACTGCAAGGCACCTCTTAGGCCAAGGTTGCAACTCCTTCCACTTTCCTCTTGAAAATCAGCTACAAAAGGCTGAAGCCACATAGTCAGGTGTCTAGCAGCAATCCCACTCCTTGGTACCACTTTACTGTTGCAGTCCGGTTTGTATTGCTGTTAGAAATCACCCAACAAAGAGCAGCTTCTGGGAAAAAGAGGTTTATTTGGCTAACAGGCTCGAGGGGAAGCTTCACGATGGCAGGGGAAAACGGTGGCATGAGCAGAGGGTGGACATGACCCCCTGGCCAATATAAGGTGGACCATAGCAACAGGAGAGTGTGCCCAACACTGGCATGGGGAAACTGGCTATAAAGCCCATAAGCCCGCCCCCAACAATACACACCCTCCAGGAGGTGTTAATTCCCAAATATCCATCATCTGGGAACCTAGTATTCAGAACACCTAAGTTTATGGGGGACACCTGAATCAAACCACCACAGCTATGGAACTAAATAAAGAGTTCTCAAAAGAAGAAATACAGATGGCACATGAACATTTAAAAAAGTGTTCTACATACTTAGTCATCAGGGAAATGCAGATTAAAACTACACTCCATCTCACTCCTGAGGAATGGCTACCATCATGAAAACCAATGACCATAAATGCTGGCGAGAATATGGAAAAAGATGAACCCTTCTACACTGTTGGTGGGAATGCAATCTGTTCCAGCCATGGTGGACGTCAGTGTGGAGGTTCCTGAGAGAGCTAAAAATAGATATGCCATATGGCCCAGCTATATCACTCCTAGGCATATATCCTAAGGACTCGTCTTACTACCTTAGAGATACTTGCTCAACCATGTTTACTGCCACTCTATTAACAATAGGTAGGAAATGGAACCAGCCTAGATGTACCACAACTGATGAGTAGATTATGAAGATATGGCACATTTATACAATGGAGTTCTACTCAGTAGTAAAGAAAAATGAAATTTTCGGGAAAATGGATGGATCTGGAAAGGATTAAACATAGTGAGGTAACCCATGTCCAAAAAGCCAAACATCATATGCTCGCTCTCTCTCTCTTTCTCTGTCTCTCTCTCTCTCTCCCATATGTGGATTCTAATTACAAATGATTGGACTTCTATGTGGGTAGGAATAAAACTTAATATCAGAGGCCAGTAAAGTAGAAAGGTGATATAAAGGGAAGAAAAAGGCAGGGAAGGGGTCTTAAAAGGGTGGTGTTGCATATATATAAGTAGAAGAACAGATTAATGAGAGTGAAAAGGCCTGAGTGAGGAAAGAGATTGAGTAAACAGGCAGAGCTAATCAAAATTTAAGAGTATATAAATAAGTCATATGGAAACCTACTTTTTTGGATAATGGAACACTCAGAAGCCATAGATTGTTACTAGAAAATTTTCAGTGCCAGTGATGACCCTTGGTTTACCACCAGGAATAGATGATAAGACCCTGTTGCTAAAGTCTCCACATACTTGGGCTGCAAGGTCACTGAGAAATCCTGCTGGAGCTGAGCTGAAAACCTCTTCCATGTAGATAAGCTGACAGAAAGCTAGAAAAAGCTATGCTACATGCAGTTCAATGGGAGAGAGAGAAATCACCAGTGAAGATACTCAACAGTGGACACTGAAAGCTGTAATTTGGCCAGCCAGGACAAATGAGCCAATGGGTGCAATGGTGGCCTGTCTATTATGGGGAAAACTAACTGCTCTCTAATTGGACTGGAGGCCCAGTCCATGGGAGGGAATGCATCTCTTATACTGAAGACCTACAACAGGAGTAGTCATGAGCCCTAGGGGTATAATGTCTGCCTGTGTCTGGTTAAGTGTAAGTACTGTGTTCACCAAAGTTCCCAGTAAGCACTTCTGTTAATGTTCATACCCATATATTAATGCTACTCTCACTTTTGGTTAGAGATCCTTCTCTTTTCAGATGGCAGCGACCTTGCGATGACTCAGAAGGTACTGAGAAGAAGTGACAGGAGTGCTCAGCACTGAAATATTTCCATCACATCTTCCAAGTCTCAGGGTCCACTGTGGAAGAGGTGGTGAAAAGAATGTAAGAGTCAATGGAAGGGTAGAACTCCTTACAATGTGCTCCTCTAGACACAAAATGACCTGGATATCCATGCCCTCACAGTGCCTGACACTACTTACACAAGCCATCATAATAGGAGGAAAAGATAATAACATCAACGTATACGAGAGACTGATTGAGAAGTGGAGGGGATATCATGGAGAGCAGAGTTTCAAATGGTAAAGTGTGGGAGGAGAGAATTACTATGGGATATTGTTTACTATAATGGAAGTTGTCAATAAATAAAATAAAACAACCTCTGACAAAAAAAGAAGCATGCTTGCCATTCTCCATTGATAGAAATTTCATACACAGTAGTCCATATCTCATTTTAATAGGTTCTAGATTTTACCAATTCATTGAAAATATTAACCAAAACTTTTACATTGCTACCATTGACATATAATTTTCAAACAATCTATACAATTCAGGGGAAGGGTAATCTGACTTTTAAAAGTTATTTTATGTTTATTTATTTATTTGAGAGAGAGAGAGAATAGGTATGCCAGGGCCTTCAGCCACTGCAAATGAACTTTAGATGTGTGGGTCCCCCTTGTGCATCTGGCTTAAGTGTTAAGTGGGCCCTGGGGGATCAAACCTGGGTCTTTTGGCTTTGCAGACAAGGACCTTAACCATTAAGCCATCACTCCATCCTATAATCTGATTTTTATGTTGGAGGTATCGTGGTGGTTTGATTCAGGTGTCCTCCCCCTGATAAAATTAGGTGTTCTGAATGCTAGGTTCCTAGCTGATAGAGATTTGGGAATTAATGCTTCCTGGAGGGAGTGCATAGTTGGGGTCAAGCTTATGGGTGTTATAAGGTTCCCCATGCCAGTGCTTGGCACCCTCTCCTGTTGCTATTCTTCACCTTATATTGGCCAGGAGGTGATGTCCACCTTCTGCTCATGCCATCATTTCCCCTGGCATTGTGGAGCTTCCCTTTAAGCCTATAAGCCAAAATAAAACTCTTGTTCCCACATGCTGCTCTTAGTCAGGTGATTTCTACCAGCAATTCAAACCTGACAGCAACAGTAAAGTAGTACTGAGGAGTGGGGTTGCTGCTAGACACTTAACCCTGTGGCTTTGGCCTTTTGGAGCTGATTTTTAAGAGGAATGTGGAAGGATTTGAAAACTTGGCCTAAGAGACACCTTGCAATGCTGTAAGTACAGCTGGATGGACTAGTATGGTCAGACTAGAAAGACATGAATGCAGTAAGAACTATGGACTGTGAGGTTTGGCTTATGAGATGAGAAACAACTTTGCTTGGACTGGGCTAGCAGTTTGTTTGCCTGTGTCCTGAGAGTTGTGCAGGGTTTCTTTGCATACAAATGAACTGGTGTGAGCAGATGGATATGTCACAGAAAGAAAAATCTTTTGGTGAACTCTTCCCCGTTCAGCTGCAATTGAGAGATTACAACCTTTGAGATTGGGCATGCTTATCTATACTGTGGCAATAAAGAATGTAGACTCTTTTGAAGGGGCCTGAATGCTCAAGGAGTCCTGTTCTTCAAAGTCTGCTTTATTCCCCCCGGGATTAACAAATTGGCACCCTACCTGGTTTTGTGGAGTATAAGAAATGCAGGAAAGAGAGGGTGATTGAGTTTGCAACATGGTCTTGTGTTTTGGAAATGGCCATGGGCAGTGTGAAGCAGGTTTTGTTGGATGCCTGCGTGGAGATCCCATGGAACCATGAGGATGAGCCATGGATTGCAGTGGAGACCCAGTGGAGATACCAGAACTATGAGATGACTGCTAAGGAGAGCTGCCGGCCCCAATGATGTTTTCCAGGACTGTGAGTAGCCTAGCTGGAGGGGTGGAATTGCAGTGCCAGAGACTTGTTGCTGATTAGAATTATCAGTATTGGAGATTTGTCACTGGCTAGAGTTGTTGAACTTGGAGTTACAGTTTGATGTTTTCCCTGGTTGTTTTAAATCTTATATTGACTAAATGTTTCTTTGCTATACCCAATGTCATCTTCTGCAGTGTGAATGTTTATTCAGCACCATTATGGGTATTTTGAGGTTAATTTTTGGTATTATGGCTCAGTTAAAAGATCTTGGACTATGGAGCTATATGAACATCACTGGATTTGATAAAAACTATGGGGACTTTTAAAGTTAGACGAATGCATTGCATTTTACATCATGTATGGTTATCAGTTTATGGGGGCCAGGTGTGGAATGTGGTTATTTGATTCAGGTGTCCCCTGAAAACATAGGTGTTCTGAATGCTAGATTCCCAGCTGCTAGAGATTTGGGAATTAATGCCTCCTGGGGGAAATGTATTGGTGGGGATGGGCTTATGGGTGTTACAGCCAGTTTCGCCATGCTAGTTTTTGTCTCGCTGTCCTGTTGCTATTGTCCACCTTATGTTGGCCAGGGGGTGATGTCACCTTCTGCTCATGCCATCATTTCCCCTGGCACATGGTGAAGCTTCCCCTTGAGCCTATAAGCCAAAATAAACTTCTTTTTCCCACAAGCTGCTCTTGGTCAGGTGATTTCTACCAGGGATTCAAACCTGACTACAGCAGGTATTTAAGCATTTAAAATTGTGCTGGAGAGACGGTGCAGTGGCTACTAGTGCTTTCTGTCAAAGCCTGGTGGCCTGGGACTGATTCTCTAGTACTCAAGTAAAGGCAAGACACACATGTGGTACAAGTGACTTCATTCATTTACTGCTGCTGCCACAGTCGGCCCTGTCTGACCATAATCATTCTCTCTCTCTCCTTTTCTCTCCCCCCACTTTTTTTCTCTTTCTCTCAAGTATATAAGTGAATTAAATTGAATGAATAAACATTTAAAGATAATACCTGCTGCTTAAAATTACAGCTTGGGTTCATTTAAAAATAAACTGTTTTGTATTTCAATATCATAGGATCCACAAAAAAAAAAATGACATTTATGCATGTAACTTATAGTATTGTTGCTCATACTGTTGAATACCTGCAGATAAATTGGCATGGGATACTGCTATATGTTATTCTCCTAGTATTTAGTAGACTCAGATATGGTGCTAGATTGATTTTGCCTAAACATCTCTTTATTCAGTTAACTTCACTATGGAACTTAGGTTTGTCCCTTGCTTATGGTTAGATTTTGCACCTAGAAAGTTAAAAAGAAAATCAATATTTAACACACATCACAAAACTAATAGTTAAATTAAGAAAAGTTGAACATTATATCTAACATGAAAACAAATGATAATTCTTATACTATAGAGGAAACATTGGAAAAAAATTTAAGTATGAAGTGGTGACAAATTACACAAAAGTGGCGAAAGACCTAAAAAATTAAAATACCAAATCACTGAAAAAATTAAAGAAGGAGAAAATAATTGAAAACTATGATCTGAACATGGACTTAAAAAGTCAATGGAGGGCTGGAGAGATTTAATAGTGGTTAAGGTGTTTGCCTACAAAGCCAAAGGACCCAGGTTCAATTCCTTAGAACCCATGTAAGCCAGATGCACAAGATAGGAAATGCATCTTAAATTTGTTCATAGCAGCTAAAAGCCCTGGTGCACCCATTCTCTCTCTATCTGCCCTTGCCTCATTTTTGACTTTTCTCTCTCAAATAAAAGAAAGTCAATATAAAGAATCAATATTCTTCAAGTTGATTTCAGATTCAGTATAGTTTCAATAAACACATTGGTACATTTAGTTATCATAAAAATAACATGTGGCTTTATCAATTGTTTAGTGGTTAAGGTGCTTGCCTGCAAAGCCTAAAGGCCTGGGTTCAATTCTCCAGTACCCAATATATGCAGCAGTTCATGCATCTGGGGATCGCTTGCAGTGGCTGAAGGCCCTGGCACACCCCTTCTCTCTATCTGTCTCTCTTCTCTCTATCTCTCTCTGCTTACCAATAAAGAAATTAATAAAATGTTTATGAACACAAAGTATTAATAGTCCTTAAAGTGATCTTAAAAAGGACAAAATTGAGTAATTTGGATTTTTCATAAAGTTTTATATGTTACAACCAACATACGTTGTTATGATTATAAAAATAAATCAAATATAACAAAATTAAAATTTAAATATTAGGAAAATATATAGTTACCATGATGGTTTGATTCAGGTGTTCCACATATACTTATGTGTTCTGAATGTTTGGGTCCCCAGCTGATGGCCATTGGGGAGTTGACACCTCCTTGAGGCAGTATATTGTTGGGGGAGATTTATAGGTATTATAGCTATCTTCCCCTTGTCAGCTTACAGCATACTCTTCTGTTGCTGTTGTCCATCTGATGTTGGTCACAGGAGGTGATGTCCACCCTCTGTTCATGTCATCGTTTTTCCCTGCCATCATGAAGATTCCCCTCATGTCTATAAGACAAAATAAACCCTTTTCTCCCACAAATTCTTGCTTGTATGTTTTCTGCCAGCAATGTTAACCTGACTGCAGCAGTTGTTTTTCTACAAATGTGCCAAATTATTCACTAGGTAATTTTATGTTTATATAAATGCTGCAAAAATATTGAAAAGTGGGAAGAAAAACAGCAGCCTTTTTCTCATATCAATTATAAATATTATTTAAGTTAGAACTTAGATTGAAAATAAAAGTTAAGGGCTAGAGGGATGGCTTAGCAGTCAAGGTGTTTGCCAGTAAAGCCAAAGGACCCAGGTTCGATTCTCCAGGACCAACGTGAGCCAGATGTTCAAGGTGGTGCATGTGTCTGGAGTTCATTTGTAGTGCTTGAAGTCCCTGGCATGTCTGTTCTCTCTGTCTGTCTGTCCATGACTCTCTCAAACAAACAAACAAACAAATAAATAAATAAATAAATAAATAAATAAATAAAATGTAAAAAGAAAATAAAGAAAAGTTAATCTACAAAGTTTGTCAAAGTACTCATGCAAAAATATATTCTAAGCCTTAGCATATGCAAAGGTTTTTAAACAATGCATGACAAAATAATAACCATAAAATAATAAGTTCTGATGATCAAACAGCCACATTTGAAAACAAATTTTAGGGCTGGAGATATGGCTAAGTGGTTAAAGTGTTTGCCTGCAAAGCCTAAGGACCCTAGTTCAAATTCCTAGTACCCACATAAAACCAGATGCATAAGTAGTATATATCTCTGAAGTTTGTTTGCAGTGGCTAGGGGCCTGGTGTACCTATTGTCTCTCCCCTCTTTCTATGAGCCTCTTTCTCTCTCTCACTCTCTATTGAATAAAAATAAATAAAATTAACAGCAAAAATGAATTTTATTGATATTATGCTTTCAATAAATTGAATTTGGGATATATGAAATTCTACTAACATAAAGTAAAAAGTGCAAGATATCTAACGAAAGCATGAAGGTAATTAGACAAAAAGTCTTGAGCAAACAATTTGAAAATTTCACTAGTACATGTACTCATTAGTAATAGTGGTAAAATGTAAATTCTATCGAAAATAGATACCAGTAGTCTCCCCAGGATCCACATAAGGCAGATGCACAAGGTTTTGCACGCATTTGGATTTCATTTGCAAGATATTCTAACGAAAGCATGAAGGTAATTAGACAAAAAATCTTGAGCAAACAATTTGAAAATTTCACTAGTACATGTACTCATTAGTAATTTATTTTGTATCTAATTCAATCTTCTTTGGTAAATTTTTTCAACTCTTCAACTATCATATTTAATATCCACTTATGTAAACAACAGTCTAATATAATTTATCTTCAAAAATAAATTTATATTGTTTTATGTACTTGCAGTTTCTATGATTGCTCTTTTAATTTAGGCCATAATCCAATTTTTAAAAATGTATTAGTATTTTGACAACAGTTCATGCTATGATAAAATATTGTACATAGACAAAATTAGAGGACAGAGGGAAGGAAGGCAGGAGAATTTATATTTCCCAAAGTGACTGATTAAATATAAAATATCCCCCATACCGTCACATTGCATATTTACTCCCCAGTTGGTGGCACTGTTTGCGAAAGTTAAGAAACTTTTAGGACATGGAGCCTTGGCTGCAGGAAGGGGGTCACTATGGGCAGGTCTGGAAGTTATTTTAATATTTTATGTTTTGGTTATCCAGGCCACAGTTGGTGCTCCCTGATCCCCGCCAAGACTTTCTTTCAGCAGAGGTGATCATCTAATGCCAGCTTTCTGTTTCTGCCCTGCTTTCTCTGCCCTCATGCATTTCAATCTCTGGATCATTAAGGGGAAGTAAACCCTGTTCCTGCTGTACATTTTGTCTCTATAGTTTGACCTACTAATGGGAAGTTAATTGACAGAACTCTGCAATCTCAAATGGGAACTTTCTCATTCTATCTGTTCTTTGTTTTGTATATCTTGTACATAAGCACACACACCAGGCCCACCCCTTAAGGTCCCCTTTCTACCAATGTTCAAGTTTGATATTCTTTATGATTGCAGAAATTCAGATCAAGAGCTCTCCCACTAATAACACTTTCAACAATGAGATGACAACCTGTCCTTTCTTTGATCGTTAAGACAACTGGACCCTGTATCCAAGCTTCTTGAATGAATTTTCCCCTTTTTGATGGTAAAAGCTTCCTTTAACACCTTACAACCCCCTTTTGATGCACAACTGGCTTTTGGTAGCATTACCACAGATTAAAATCCTCCTTGCTCAGTTTGAGATGAATTATTCATTTTTGGAGATGTCATGCCCTATAGTATCTTTTCTAGCCTTTCCAGCACAAATTAGTAAACTTTATATGGAATTGACTGAGGAAATATCTTTAGTAAGTATTATGCAATCAATCAACATCAATCTTGTGACTCTATAAATATCTATTTCTCCTGAGGAACAGCTGTCTTAAGGGATTTGATAAAATATCCAACCTTTAAAATTGGGCACCTACAAGTTCTCCAAAGTTGTAATTTATATTTCAATAATGTATGTAATGTTTAGTGAATTTGGAAAATGTCTACTTATGTGTTCATTCAGTGAATATTTAAGCACCTCAGAATGAGCATTGTTCTCATAAGAGGGAAGCAGAGACCAAAGAAAATCTTTAAATTTTCAAAGCTTAGATTTTAGTGGGGAAGACCATAATTAACCAACAACAACAACAACAACAAAATAAAAACCAAAAAAAAAAAAAACACATGCTCTTATTGTATCACCTACTAAGCAAAGTATTGACAACTAACTAAGGTAAAAGGCTATGCACTGAGCTTACAGTCTAAAAATAATTCATTAAATAATGCTGCTTCTCCCATTATTTTGGGAAGGAGAGAGAAAAAAAGTACCTCTCACTCAATTGGCTGCATTACTTACCTGACCTATGAAAACTTGTTGCTCACAGCAGCCTTTATTTTCAAATTATTTTATTTTGATCACGAATTGTTTCAAAATAAATTGCATATGGATGATGTTAAGGTTAATTATGCACTCTCCAGTTCACAACAGATGTCACAATTCCTGATTGCCAATGTCTGATGATAGTCACTTTACCTGTCAATAGACACTGAATTAGTAACAACCAGACAGATATCTAACAGTTAACTACTATTTGAATAAATAAGGACAGATTTGTTGACATAGAATGAAACATGGTGCCACTAAAAAAAAAAAAAAAGAAGAACTTTTAACAAACCTCTGAGTTAAAATGAAAGATATTTGAAGGTCTTTTTTTTTTTTTTCCCTGTATAAGGTTATCCCTTTTCTATGTCCTATACTGTCTTCTGGATGATCTTTCTGTCATTCATTTGGCTGTTCCTGTTTTTATTGGCCTCTAATAATAGAAAGCTATTTTCATTCTAAAAGATGGCCTTGCTCATGTCTAGATAATTGGTGCCATGCAGCCAACTGAGACTTGCAATCTGGAAGCTCCATGATGGTCCTGGACTGACACTGGCTCTGAGTGAGGGCTTCAATCCACCTTGAAAAGACTATTGAAGGTGACATATTCTCTGAAGAAAGTTTGCAAGCCTATGTCAGTTATAGAAGCTATTTTTGAAATATACTCATAGTCTGTATTCCCAGGATTTCATCTGTGTGAGATTTCAGCTTTTCATGCACTGTGTTCTGTTACTGAGATGACTCAGGTTTCTGAGAGGTTCTGTGTCTTTTCTCATTTCTGCTCTTGCTATATTTTAAATAAGCAATGAGTCATGGGAATAGACATGTTGCTCACTCCTTTATAAGCTGGTGGAGAGTCTTTGGGTTAAAACCACCTAGTGAATCAATGCCTATTCAAATCATGCTTTTATGCCTCAGAACTTTAATGTTCTTCTATGACCATTTTATGTACTCCTTCACATTATTTAACTTCCTTTTCATTTAATGTGAAAAAGAATATTCACAATTACTTACCATGGCAACCACAAAGAAATAGATTCAAATTCCTAGACTGGCACAGAGTTCACAGTTGCAATAATCATGCCAATTTTTTTTTCAACGTGACCCAATATAGTTATTTTAAGGATTCTCTTTCTTGATGAGAACAGAAAATGTGTGAGGAGTATGCTCAGTTGTTAATCAGCACAAGTGAATATTATTACCAACATCATCAACCATAGCTAAAACTATCAAGGTCTTTTACATAGGAAGCAATACTACACACAATTTTATCTGCATATTAAATATACAGGGCTGGAGACAGTGCTCAGTAGTTAAAGGCACTTGCTTCCAAAGCCTGACGGCCTAGGTTAGATTCCCCAGTACCCACACAATGTCAGACACACCAAGCGGCACATGCATCTAGAGGTTAGCACCACAAGGCTCTGTTGTGCCCATATTCATCCTTTCTCTCTCTCTCCCACTCTCTCTCCTCACAATATGTCTCTTTATCAAATAAATAAATAAAATGTACATACAATGTTTTTTGTGTAATTTTTTGAAATGACAGTAATGTATATTATTTAGATGCTTATGTGGTGTATTATAGTTCACAAAGGAGAAACATGTTTAGAGATGAGAAAACATCTTATAAAATATGCAGTCTATTCTGAAGAATGAAGAATGATATTGTCTTTAACATGATCTGTAAGCAAGCCAAGAGAAATATATTACATTCCCTTCTAACACCACTAAATTCAAGTAAACACTCTTTATACAAAGACATGGGCAAATACAGTGTTTTTGTTTTCAGTTTTAATGTTCCCACTGAAGTCAATATTTATGCAATGTCAGACTGTGGCTCTATGTATTAGTGCTAGGTCATGTGTTCTGAAATTTTTCTTTAAATTTAGCTACTTCTTTATAAAGCATTCTTTAAGGATCATTTCATAAAAATCTAATAATTTCGCCCATTTAATGTAACCAGATTATGACACCCCTTTGCAGAACATAATCAACTCCAGTGAGCCTTAGGCAAATTACTAGAATCAAATCTACAAGAAAAAAAAAAAATAACCAAATCTTTACTTTGGAACCCCCTGCCACATGTGTGTGCATGAATGCACACACAAACACACCCTATTCCACAATGCTCTAATATTGCCTACAATATTCTAATTCCTTTGATTTTTGGTTTTTTTGAGGTGGGGTATCACTCTTGCCCAGGCTGACCTGGAATTCACTATGTAGTCTCAGGGTCGCCTTGAACTCACGGTGATGCTCCTACCTCTGCCTCCCAAGTGCTGGGATTAAAGGCGTGTACCACCATGCCCAGGTTCAATATTCTAATTCTTAACTATGAAGCTTATTAATATATTTCTGTATTTGCTCCTATTTAATTTAATACCTTTAGTTCCATCTACTTTGTTACAAATGATAGAATTTTACTTGCACTTTTATAGGTGTCCTTATAACTTTCTCCAAGAAACAGAATTCTGTTAGAAATTACCATGGTAATGATTAACAGGGGCATGTGAGGTACTGATGGAAACGGATTCAGATGAATACCAGTATAAAAGAGAAGGGAGAGGGCTGGAGAGATGGCTTAGTGATCAAGGTGCTTGCCTGCAAAGCCTAAGGACCCATGTTCTACTCTGCAGATTCCATGTAAACCTGACACACAAAGGTGAGGCAAGCACGAGGTCACACATGCCCTGTAGGTTGCACAAGCATCCTGAAGTTCAGTTTCAAGGGCTGATGCCATTGATACCAATTCTCTCTCTCTCTCTTCCTCTCTCAGTAAAAGAGAGACAGACAGACAGAAGGGTGAGTCAGAAGTTGGTTTCTGGTACAATACAAGTCTCAAATGACATAAAAGAAAACAGTGCATGCCTTCCTGAAAGGACATAATTCCTCAAAGACAATACACTTCAGTCAAGATAGCTACAGAAAATATTGACAGCTAACATTTTTGTAAGCCATTTTTCTTTTTTTTTTCAGTATATAGTATGACAAATTATTCTTTTTTTAAATTTTATTTATTAGTTTTCTTTTCAGCAAATATAGGCAGTTTGGGACCATTGTTTAGGCTCACCTATGATCTACCCCCTCCCATTGGACCCTCCTTTTTGATGTAAATGGGTTGTGCATTGTGGAGGTAGCCCACAGTAAGCCATTTTTCTAACTCTAGTCTCACAGGTAGATTATCATGGCTCATAGAATTATGTTTAAACCATCCTCTCTCATCTCACCAGATCCTTTGGCCAGCAGGAGAAAGTACAGCTACAGTTTCAAATATGTCCTGGGACCAAAATATCATAATTCTCTACTAGGTCTTCAAAATTCTATTCAGCCTTTTTGAGGTCTTTTGCTATTTTGTGTGGAATGATTCAAACCAAGCCCTAGTTCTAAGTAATCTGAATTCCAGATCATCAAATCCTCAGAGTCTTACTGAGCTTGCATTGAGGGTTATCTGGAAAAAAAAATGTATTAGCATGCCAGAGGTGATTTTAATTTCATATTTTTTAAAAAATATGTTACTTTGTTTATGTACTTATGAAAGAGGGAGGGATAAAGAAAGAGAATGGGCATTCCAGGCCCTCCAACCTCTGTAAATAAATTCCACATAAATGTGCCACCTTGGGTATCTGGCTTATGTGGGTCCTGGGGAAATTGAACCTCGGTCCTGTGACATGCAAGTAAGTGTCTTAACTACTAAGCCATCTATCCAGCCATTCTTAAGTGTTTTTATTTGCTAGAATAAAAGGGTGAGGAAGTAGAGATGGAAAGAGAGAAAAAAAGACATACAAAGAGAGAGGAGAGAGCTAGAGAGAGAAGGAGAATTAATATCCTTGTACCAGTGCCTCTTGCTACTGAAAACATCTCTAGATGCATGTGCTGCCCTTTTGTGAAGGTGATATTACATGGGTACTAGAGAATTAAACCAATGATGGCAAACTTTGTAAGCAAGTGTCTTTAACTGCTGGGACACCTGCCCAGCCCCTAGAGGTGATTTTTGTGTATCATAAATATGCAATAATATCCTGTAGGTGACCAGCAGATATTTTAACAATTTAGGATTATATTGTAGTTCTATCACTGTGGCTTGCCTTACATTTATATTGCTTTATCACAATCTAAATTCTTGAAACATAAGGATTTCTTCCATAATATGGCCAAAAGAGCTGTCTAAAATATAGATTGGCAATATTATAAAGCATTTTACCCTCTAAGATTCAAAACTGATTTTTTTAATGCTATGTGATTAATGGTATAGAATATCTTATCTTAAGTAGTAGACAAATAATTGTATCAAGAATGGTGTACTGTGATAGTTTGAATGTATGTCCCCCATAGACTCATGTTTTCTATAAAAGCATATAACTTGGGTCTCCAGCTGCTTGGCTGGAAGAGGTATCACTGGATGTAGTTCCTGGGATCTTGCCCAAAAGTGTATTTAGGGGATGATTAGAATTTTATCCCAAAGATATACAGAATGGTTTGAACTCTGTTGATTCCTGCTTGCTGCCAGTTTTTACATGCTGCTTGTTGGTGTTTGATGGCAGCTGGTGGTTCCTCTCTGTGCTTGGGTTTATGAAAGTGAACCAACTTCATCCACAATTGATAGAACTTTCCTGGATTTGTAAGACTGAAATAAATCTTTCCTCCCATAAAACTGCATTTGGTTGGATGTGCAACTGTCTTCAACACATACCATCCAGTTCAATTTTCAATATCAGTTTGATTAACTCAAGATAAACATGATGAAATACATGGTTGGGATGAGTATTCCTACATTATCTACATATGTAGTGCTTGAATTTACCCCATAACATGATACAAATTTATTTCCTAGTTGGGCTAAACCAACAGTTTATTTTAGGATTCCAGTTGGCTTCCCCAAAGTGAAAGTTTTTAACCAAAGCACTCTATCATGTAAATATGAAAGCATGAATAAATGTTCATAAAGTTACCAACTATCCACAGTCAATTAGACATTATTGGGCTAAGAAAATGACCACTCTGTACATGCACACAACTAACATGAATCAGAGCCCAGCCCAAATGCCATGCATTACTCTATCCCAATACAAGTCATCTTCTGGAGAATACCTCAACTCAGAACTCATACAAAACCATCCTACATATACCCCTCTGACTTGCAAGCAAACAAAATCCTAGCATACTCATCAGAAATGCTAAGGAGACCACAATAAAATATTTCAAATGAAACTCAAGATGACTCAAACTGAAATGAAACACCCAAATGACAATTTTTTTAAAAATTCCATACCACCAATCAAGGAGATGACAGGTTAACTGAGCCTGAACTGTGAAAGATGTGGAACATTCCAACAAAGAGGAAGACAAATTAATAAAGAGGACTAAACAATAATTTCAAGATATGGTTGATACTATGAGATTAAATCAAAGAATTCTTGGCATAGAAGATGAATTTCAGGCTAATGACATAGTATTTTCAACAAGGGCATAGAAGAAAACTTCCCAAATTTTGGGAATGAGGTATCAATACAGGTACAGAAGGAAGTTAGGACACTAAGTAGGCAAGACAAAAACAAATAACCCCTTGGTCATATTATGAGACATCTACATATACAGATAAAAATATATTGGTAACAGAAATAGAGAATAACCAAATTACTTAAAATGGCTGGGCCATCTGAATAACAACAGATTTCTTTACAAAACAGTAGAAACCAAGAGTGCATGTAGTGTTGTATTTCTTGTTCTAAATGACAACTGTAAACTCAGACTACTATACTCAGAAAAGCAATATGTCTTAATTGAAGAATAAAGATGATTTTTCTGTTATAAAAAATAGGCAAATAAATTCATGACCACTAAGCTAGTTCTATAGAAAATATTTGAAGGAATCCTTCAAACTGAAAAAGAAAATGATTAAGAGAAAAATCCAACAAGGGCGCATTATAAGTCTTAACATATATACATTACACAAGACTTCAGTATACTTCATTAAACAAAGCTAATACATGGAAAGTTATAGAACAAGCCTAGCACAAGAGAAATGTGGGACTTTAATACCTTACATTCGACAGGTCATCCCATCAAATGTAAGCACCTAGATTAAATGATATCATCAAACAAGTGGACCTAACAGCTAATCTGTACAACATTCCATCCAAGTTTTGCTAAATACCCATTCAAATACATGGAACTTTCTCCAAAATAGATCATATGTTAGGTCACAGAGCTCATCTTAACAAATATAGAAAAATTGAAATAAATCCTTGTATTTCATATTATCACAATGAAACAAAACATCAAAACAAGAAAGAATATGTAACAAATGTAAACACATAGAAATTAAACAATGCACAACTGAAGGATGAAGGAGCCATAGACAAAACTAACAAGGTAATAAAAACATTCTGGACTGAGTTAATAATGAAAACACAACATACTTAATAGTATGGGATGCAATGAAGACAATCCTAATAAATCCTTTATAAATTTAAGTACTTTTATTAAGATCTGAAATAGATAATTGAATAATGTACCTTAGGGTCTTAGAAAAAGAACAAGCCAAACTAAAAATAAATATATCAAAATAGATAACTAGTATCTGGACAGAAATGAGTGAAATAGAAACCACAAAAGGAAATGTATGATGAATACAATGAAAAAAAAGTTAATTGTTTAAAAGGATAAACAAAATTTCTATAGCCTTAGCAAAATTAACAGCAAAAGAAATTCAAACAGAAATAACGCCCACATTAATAAAAATGGAGATGGAAAAGGGGGCATTATAATAGATACCAATGAAATTTGTGCAAAATCATGAAGGCATGCATTAAAAACATATAATAAAATAAATTCAAAAATATAAAAGAAATGTATGAATTTCTAGATAGATACTATCTACCAAAACTAAATCAATATGATACAAACCATTTTAATACCTCCATATCAAGGACAAGGACCAAAGACATTATTAACCAAATCTCCTAACTAAAACTAAAGACCATGTCCAGTGGGAGTCAAAATCAATGTTACCAGAATCTCAAAGAATACCTAATGTCAGTTATTCTTATGCAATTTCGTAAACTAGGGAAGGAAGGAAGACTACTAAAGTCATTTTTATGAAATAAGTATTAAACTTATCCTACAACTAGATAAAGATACACCATAAAAAGCAAAAGAAAGCAAGAAAAGAAAGAAAGAGAGTGGGTGCAGGGAGTGATGGAGGAAGGAAGAAAAGAAGGAAGGAAGGAAGGAAGGAAAATTTCATGAACATAGAAAAATTCTCAATAAAACATTGCAAAAATTCAGGAGCACATCAAAAATTAATTTGCCATGACCATGTTGGTTTTATTCCATAGATACAAGTTTGATTCAACTTACATGAACCAATAAGTGTAACAAACAATTTAAATGGTCTCCATGATGAAAATCACATCCTAATCTCAATAGATGTAGAAAAGTTATTTGACATCATCTAATATGCCTTCCTGACGAAAGTTCTCAAATATCTGGGAATAAAGGGAGTATATCAACATGAAACATATCAACAGAAACTACATGTGACAAATCTATCACCAATAAATATACTAAATGTAGGACAACTCCATTTCCACTAAAATCAAGATAAAGATAACGATGTCTATTTTTCCACTCATTAATATAATAATAGAATAGAATAATAAAATCATGGAAACAAAGTTAATGGTTATAAATAGGAAAGGAAGAAGTCATAATATTTTTATTTGCAGATTATATGATTATATACATGACACCCTAAAAGCTACACTAGAAGATTATTGGAGCTGATAAACATTTCCAGCAAAGGATAATAATACAAAGTTAATACACAGACATATGTAGCCTTCTTATATTCCACTAACAAACATGCTGAGGGTGATATCAGGGGAGCAGCCCACTCTTACTTGCCTCAAAAAAATAAAATAAAATAAAACCCGAAGAAAGAACCAGGAAATTGAAAGACCTCCTATGTTCAAGGAATGGAAGAATTAATATCTTGAAAGACTCTTTTACCCAAAGCAATCTAAAATTTTAATATGATTGCAGAAAAAATTGCAAAGCCATGTTTTACTAAAATAGAGAAAGACAGTATTGAAATTCATTTGTAAGCAGAAAAGACCTCAAATAACCAAATGAATCATGAGCAACAAAAGTAAAGATGGAGGATCACCATACCTTATTTTAAAATATATTGTAGAACCATAGTTTAACATCATAATTAAAAAAAAAAATCAGGGCTGGAAAGATGGCTTACAGGTTAAGTCACCTGCCTACAAAGCCTAATGATTCAGGTTTGATTCTCCAGTAGCAATATCAAGCCAGATGTACAAAGCGTCACATGCATCTGAGTTTGTTTGCAGTTGCTACAGGCCCTGGCATGCCCATGCCCATTCTCTCTCTCTCTCTCTCTCTTTCTCTCTCTCTCTCTCTCTCTCTCTCTCTCTCTGCCTCACTCTCTCTCTCCCTCTGCTTGCAAATAAATAAATTTTAAAACTCAGCATGGTACTAAAACAGTCTTGCAGAACAAGAGAACAAATAGAAAATCCATATATAAATTCATTGAAAGATAGTCATCTGATTTTTGACAAAAATGAGCAAATGTTCACTGGAGAAATAGTCTCTTTAGTATATGACACTGGGAAAATTGAATTTCTATATCTAGGAGAATGAAACTATATCATGATTTTCAAATAAACACTAGAATCAATTCCAAATGGGTGAAAGATACAAATATAAAACCCCACACTCTGAAGCTGCTAGAAGATAAAGTCAGAAAACTATTTAACTTATGCACTTCCAGATGCTTGGCAAAAAAGACCAGTATTCAACCAATGGGATATTTTTTGAATTAAAATCCTTTTGTATCTGATCATACCACCAATTGTGGGCTACAAGAGGGCCTACACCTATTAAATTTTCTATAAAAAAAAAATTAAGGGTTATCTCATTTATCTGGTGTTAACTTTACTTTCCATTGAAGAATCTGCTTCTCTTTTTCAGATAGACGCAGATCCCAAGGAGACAACCATCCCATCATGCCTCAAAAGGGCCCCAGCTGAAACTAAGAATAATTGGCGAAACAAACAAGGGTGCTCTTTTCTTGGTGAACCTGGTACCAGTACAAGGGTGAAGGAGATTGATATAAAGAACAATTAACTCCTACAAAATCAGATTTCCAGAGACACAGAGGCTCCCAAGACCTCATCACTGAAGCAGACCCAAAATGAACATAACATGGCTCAGGGAAATTTTGCAGAAGAGGGTGTGGAAAGAATGTCAGAGCTACACATTGGGTCATGATAGGCATAGATATTTCCTTCTACCCATAACGGTGGGCTAACTCCACAAAGCATGGCCCTTATACCTCAACAAGGAGGAGCCAGAGGAAGGGAGTAAGACATGGAGGAGGCTAATAATGGTACCAACTTGACTGTATTCACTGAGTACAAAACTAATTAATAAAAAATCCAAGAAATAAAATAATAATAATAAATCCTTTTGCAAAGCAAATGAAACTATGGGACAAAATACTTGGCAGCTACATACCTGACAAAAGATTAATATTTCAGACACATGAAGAACTCTAAAGAACAACAACAAAAAACAAACCAACTAAGCAATAAGGAATCGAACAAGTCAACAAAAATATGACACATGGAACTCAATAGAGATTTATGAGAAGAAGAAACACTGAGGGACAATAAATATTTTTAAAACATGTTCAACAACTTTAGCAATCAGTGAAGTGCAAATTCAAAGTACATTGAGATTAAATCTATGTTCTGAATGCCCACTGTCAAGGAACCAATGATAATAAATGCTGGAGAAGGTGTGGGGAAAGAGGAGCCCTTATTTTCTTATTTTCTGTAGGTGAAACAGTAAAACATATAGCCAGCATGGAAATTACTACGGAGTTTTCTCAGAAAGCTAAACAGAAATCTACTATATGACCCAGCTATAAAACTTCTGGGTATATGTCCTAAGGAATCTACACTTTAGTATTGGTTTATTGCTGCTCTATTGACAGAAACTAGGAAATAGACTCACCTAGATGTCCAACAACTAATTAATTGATAATGAAGATGTGCTACAGATACCTAACAGAGAGATATTCAGATATAAAGAAAATGAAATAGTAAAATCTATAGAATAATTTGATATATTTGGAAACTATTATAAGGTGAGGTAACCAAAAGTTCAGAAAAAAATAGCAATTTATGTGGATCCTAGCACTGAATTTTCAGATGTCATGTAAGTTTCAGTAAAAATCAGCAAAATCCAGGAAGCTGGAAAGGATCCCTAAGGGGGTAAAGTAGTATGGCTCTGGGGAATAGAATAGTAGAATGTAAGAAGTGAAGTGAAATTTTGGAAGTAAAATGGTTTAGGCAGGGTCAATGATGGAGTTTGAAGGAAAGGAGGAAATGGGAAAATAAAGTTAACCAAAATCAATAATGTTATGAGAAACAATATGGAATACCTACTTATGGAATATGGAAACCTACTTGTTAGCTAATTAAAAATATAAATAAGCCCAGTGTGGTGGCACACACCTTTAATACCAGCACTCAGGAGGCTGAGGTAGGAAGATCGCCATGAGTTCAAGGCCACCCTGAGACTACACAGTGAATTCCATATATAAACACACATGCGCTCACACACACACACACACACACACACACACACGTATATGGATAGAGGGGGGGAGAATGATAGGACACACTAAGACAGTGAACAATGTTGTACCCACAATTCATAGATTGTAAGAGGAAAATCTCAATGATGGAACAATGGGTAATGTACCTCCCAGGGAACTGTCCCTGAGGCCACCAAAACACAAGTGTCACAGTCAGCATCCAGAAGTAGCTATGGGAGGAAAAGGTTTATCTTGGCTTATGGACTGGAGTGGAAGATCCATGATTGTGGGGGCAAACGATGGCATGAGCAGAAGGTGGGCATCATTTCTTGGCAAACTTCAGGTGGACAACAGCGGCAGGATTGTGTGGCAAACACTGGTAAGGGGAAACTGGCTATACTACCCATAAGCCCACCCCCCAAAAGATATTGACCTCTAGCATGCTTAAATTCCTAAATTGCCACCAATAGGGGGCCTAGCATTCAGAAGAAATGTTTATGGTGGACACCTGAATCAAACTACCACAATAGGATGTTGCCAGTGTTTTTGGTTGCCTACCCATACTCAATGGTAAAACTGTATAGCTGAAGACACCATATGACTTGGCTGTAGGAAACTGAATAATTAAGCAGGAAATGAGTTGGAATCCTCTGTCCTTCTGGCTACATGTCACAGTGCTATAAAGTGCTATGCAGGGTGCTTGGGGAGAAAAGCCATCAATAGTTGTAACCAGCAGGCCACACTATAAGCTACCCAATTTACCAACTAGGAAAGATGTTATCATCGGTACAACAGTGGCATGGTGATTACAGTGTTAACTAATTGCCTTGTGAGTAGATTTGAGGTCTACTTAACTGGAGGGAATTCCCTCCTGGTGCTGAAAACCTAATCCAATGTTCATTGCTTGGAATGTCATAGGTCCTAGTTGGGAAGCTATTATATCTGGTGCCCATCAAGTTGCCCCATAAATATTTATGTTTATCTCCAGAGATGAGTTGCTCTTCACTTTTGGCCAAGAAGTTTTCTTTTGCAGATGGTGATGATTGCTAGGGAAACTCAAAAATCAAAGTTCTGATAAAGTGACTGTTGAGTACTCAACAGTAAATGACACATCTATATCTCACCCTCTAAAGTTCAGAGGACTCTGGCAAAAGGATGTTTGAGAGCATAAGAGGTAGAGGATGGGGGAAAGGCTTTGAATACTTTCCTTCCAGATATAAAGTTGCAGTTGCATTCATGACCTCACAGTGGCCATATTTACCTGCACAGGATATGAATATTGGGTTTATTAACATTTCATCCTGGGTGATGGAGGAGTACAAAAAATCACAAGACAAAATACTCCAAAACATAAGAGACACTGTTGCAGGGATTTCCTGAATGAGACTCAGAGCCATTGGGACAGAAGAGAGGAAGATTTATTCACACTAGTGTACTGATGCCCAAGTCACTAGGTAATGGTGTCAGCCCCAAGTTTAGGCAAGAGGAATTTTTATATCTTTCTTCCAACAAGCAAGTATAGTTACAGAAGCATACATGGTGTGAGCGTGCAGCTACATAGTTTAAATTTCTCATAATTTCTGGTCCAGTAAGCCCAGAACTATCAGTAACTTGCAGCGTGGGCAGGGGACTTATCTTCATTCCCTGGTTGTTCCCTGTGGACAAGGATCTTATCTCTATGTTCTTTGGTCTCCCTCTATGAAAGCTCAAGTGCAACCAGTATCATATCTGCTCTCTGTGGGTAGCATTCTGCATGTTGGGGGGTGAGGGGCTCTGTAACCCAGCAAAAGTCATTATTTTGTTGCTATTTTCTATTAGAACAATAGTTGCAAAGAAAGGGTTAAGTAGAAGGGACATGACAAAAGGTCAAAAGAATGTATTGAGAAGGGTTATAACCAAAATGTGTCATGTAAATCTATAGGACCTTTTAAAAAGATATAACTTTGCATTCCATGTGCTGGTGTGTAGTTTATGTACATACGTGTATGCATCTGGGTACATATCCAAGTGTGTGTGAGTGAAGGCCAAAGGTAACTTTCTGGTGTCTTCTTTATTGTTTACTAGGTAATTTACAAAGCAGAGTGTCCCAGTGGAAGCCAGAGCTCACCCATTCAGCTAGTGTAGCTACCAAGATTTCCTCTGCCCCAGGGGTGCCTGTCTGTACTTCCATACCCAACAGATATTTACATTGATGCTGGGGGTCAGAAATCAGGTCCTCATATTTATATGGCAAGAGTTTTATCAACCAAATCATGCCCCCAACCTTATCTAGTTTTGGAGAAACCAACTTAGGAAATGTAAAAAAAAAAAAAAAAAAAAAAATGTATCTCCTTGAGATTTTAAATTCACCTTTTTGATAAATAATTATGAGCGTATGAGCGTTTGTTCTAGTGTATTGATCCTAAGGGAAATGTTTTTAATTTGTACACGTGATCTGGAAATATTTTGTTCCACATTCTGGGAGTTTTCTTTCCATATTCTTAGTATTGTTTTATTATATATATATTTTTAAATTTAATTTATTGTTTTTACTGATTAGTTTTTTAATCAGTGAATGCAGTCAAGTTGGTACCATTGTTAGGCTCATCCATGTACTAACCCCTCCCCCTGGCTCCTCC
This sequence comes from Jaculus jaculus, assembly GCF_020740685.1. Lineage (NCBI taxonomy): Eukaryota > Metazoa > Chordata > Mammalia > Rodentia > Dipodidae > Jaculus > Jaculus jaculus. The sequence continues at coordinate 57,189,544 of NC_059114.1, read as the reverse complement.
TTGTTGAGGTATACGGGTCATGCATTATGGAGTTAGCCCACATTTATGGATAGGAGAAATGTCTCTGCATATCAAGACCCCACATGTGTCTCTGACATTCTTTCTGCCCCCTCTTCTGCAAAATTTCCCTGAGCCATGTTGGGTTCATATTTGGTCTGCTTCAGTGATGAGGTGTTGGGGGACTCTGGGTCTTTGGATATCTGATATGGTAGGAGTTGATTGTTTTCTGTGTCAATCTCCTTCACCCTTGTGCTGCTACCCAGTTCACCAAGAGAACAGCACCCTTGCTTGTTTCACCAATTATTCTTAGTTTCAGCTGGGGCCCTTTTGAGGTTTGATGGGATGGTTCTCTCTTTAGTATCTGCATCTGTCTGAAAAAGGGAAGCAGATTCTCCAACAGAGAGTAAAGTTAGCACCAGACAAATGGAATAATCCTTTTTTTTTTAATAGATAATTTAATAGTTGTAGGCCCTCTTATAGGCCATGATTGGTGGTAGCTTGATAATGGAAAGTGAGCTCATGTTTGGATATGGTTCTGACTTGTTCTCCAGTTCCAGCTATGGGTCCTATACCACTGAGGGGATCAGTTAGCCAAATCAAGAGCAATATATATGTATGTTATTTTAAATTTAACATCCAACAGGTTCATTAATGATATACAGAAGCTCATCTGCCTATTATATGTTGCTTTTATTTCATGAGATTTTGAAATTGTCTCTGTAGATAATCGTATGCAAAGAGGGTCTATTTCATAACTATTTCCAACTGTAATGTTTGTATTTTCTTGTATGCATTTTGCTTTGGAAAAAAATTATAGTTCTAAAACTATTGACAATTTAGATAGTGTACATTCACATGTATACATTAACTTGAAATTTTTTTTATAGTTTATGAGCTATTGTTTCATTGTGAGCTATTCTTTCATATTCGTGTTAGTGCTTTGTGTGTGTGTGTGTGTGTGTGTGTGTGTAAAGTGTGTAAATCTGTATTATTTATATCAGTTTACTGAATCCTTACATTCCCATTGGACCTCCTAAATTCACAAATATTTTAGCTCTTTTTTAACTTTTTCAAGTGTTTGAGGATGATCCTATTACCTTTTTGTTATTGATTTTTAGTGTGCTTTTACAGTGGACAGATGACATACTCTGTATTGTCAGTTTTTTTTTTTCAATTAGCTAAAGATTATGTCTTGTCCTAAAATATTGCTTGACATAATCTTTAGGAATTTATTGACACTGAGTAGGTCCTATTAGCAGATAGGACTGTTATTTTTTGTCTTTTGTTGGCAATGTAGCTTATCTACAAGTTGTTGAGACAAGTGTTCAAATGTTTGACAATTATGCATTTTCAGTTTCTCACTTAAATTCTATTAAATTATACATTTTATACATTTTGTAACTCCTTTGATTTATATATATACATTTCAAAGTGCTATGTATTGCTGGCATATTGACACATTTGTCACTGTAAAATATTTTTTTCTCCCTGTACTATTATGTTATTTATTTTGAGGCCTACATTATCTGGTATTAATATAATAACTCCTCTTTTGTTTTTTTTTTAAATAATACCTGCAAGACATGTCTTTCTCCCCATATTTATATTAAGTCTATCTATATCATATTTGAAGTGGCTTTCTTATAAATAATATGAATACTAACATATGTGTGTGTGTGTGTGTGTGTGTGTGTGTGTGTATCTATGTATATTCTATATTTATCTAGTGTGCTAATTTTGTTTGTAACTTTTATTTATTCTGCCAAAGAATATATTTGAACCAACATATTGAGGTAAGTTTTACTTATTTTAAATATTTATATTTTAAGCTTAGATATTACATGCTAATTCTCTGAATTTTACCATTTTTTTATTTGCCTTCTTTTTGTTCTTTTATTGTCAGAAATTGAACATTAACATTTTAATTTGCCTATTTCTTGTTCACACTTACTCCCTGCTTAGATTTTAAATTTTGCATCTTGGGCTGGAGAGATGGCTTAGCGGCTAAGCACTTGCCTGTGAAGCCTAAGGACCCCGGTTCGAGGCTCGGTTCCCCAGGTCCCACGTTAGCCAGATGCACAAGGGGGCGCACACGTCTGGAGTTCGTTTGCAGTGGCTGGAAGCCCTGGCACGCCCATTCTCTCTCTCTCCCTCTATCTGTCCTTCTCTCTGTGTCTGTCACTCTCAAATAAATAAATAAAAATTAAAAAAAAATTTGCATCTTTGGGAAAATGCTTCCTAATAACAGCATTCTAAGTGATTTAATCACTGATGTTTTCATCCTGCGGCCCAGCATATTTATTTACATGTAGAAACTCCCTGCTCTTACCCTAACATTTACCATGGTTGATATTCCTTTGTGGGTTGTGAGCATTTCCTGTTTCTTCAATATAGCAAGAAAAAGGACTACTAAAATTTTTAAAATGCCCCTAAACATAATACTAAATGAAAATATCCAATGAGATAGTTGAATTTTAATGCAGTAAATGATTATACTAGTTAAGTTTCACTTAAAATTTAGTTCTGTTGTATTTTGAATATCACAAGAAAGTATTAAGGAAAAATAACAAGATCTTTGGATGTTTTAATGGATCTTTACCCAGATTCTAGTTTATTTCAAATATAAAGATAAGCCATTTTCAGAAGATAAACTGAATAGCATAATTCTGAAAATAAGAAGATATTCCATGAATTTTTGAATATTTCTTTGCTTTTTGGGATGTATTTTTAATACAGAAATCTGTTCACATTTTAAAATGTTTTCAATATAGTTTTAAATTTTAATTATAAATTTTACAATGTGCTACCTCACTTATACATCTTTTACTATAAAATATTTTTGAGCATATACTACCAAGTTTTGATTGTCTATTCTTCACAGAAGTTCTCTTAAAGATAAAGGTCTAGCTTACAACATTTCATTCAAAATAATATGTGGTTCTTATTACTCCTACAATTTGTATGATCTTATAAGCTGTGTGTAATGACCAACTTCAAAAGATTCAACTTAAACAAAAATTTACTCTTAAAAGGCAACCTAAAAAACCTGAAATATTGTTTTTAAAAACCTATAAAATATTAATATGAGTAGTTATCCTACTTATATTTTTATTTACTTATTTCTATAAGATTTACAAAATAATTTCTAAAATTAAGGTTCTAGAGTAAATGTTAAGAACAAACTAGACAAATACATAATTTTCATGTTAGATATATGAATGAGTTGAACAGTTTTTAAGGAGTTACAACTGTCAAGGAAAATATGTCAAAATAGATAACTATAATTTAGTTACCATAATTCAATAATAGGGACAAGATAACATATAAAAAGACTAACACAAAATACAGAAAAGTGCACAGAATGATGGAGCTGAATAGATAACAGTCAAAAATAACAGAGCAAACAGAAGGAAAAGAGAACTGGGATATGTAAATCTGTTTCTGGGCAAAATGTTGGTAAATTGCTATTTTTTTGAGAAAAAGAAAATTGGGGTATTTTTGAGTCAGGTGCCATGTTTGTCTGGAGTAAATTTGTCATAACTTTATTCCATAAAGCTGAAGGAAATAAGAGCAAAGCTGATATGTACAATGTTTTGATTCACCCCAAGGAATTTTTTATTTATTTAAATATCAGTGATTCTAACATTTAGGCACTGTTTTCAAAATATGCTTCCAAACTTTGAAATAAAAATTTTCTCACCTACATCATACTGTCTGATTCAGAGTTTGTTGAACTTTGGTTAGACTGTCTACCAATCATTTAGAAAATTTAATTAATAGAGAGTTTTATTGGAAATGTGTGAATCAATTTAGGGACTAAATAGTAATTGGGAAAATTTTCATCTATAAATGTTTGGGTAGAATAGAGTATTATGAAGTAATTAGAAATAGTCTTGTTTGGTAGCATCACTTTAGAGAAAATTAGACTAGTTTGGTAGGCAAGATGATTGTCCCTCAGTGATATCCATCTTAACTTCTACAAACCTATGAGTAAGTTACATTAAATGGCAATGAAAATTCAATTATATGAAAAATATAAGTATAGATATTGGACGTTTCCTAGACTATCCAAATAGACCCAATATCATCATAAAGATCTTTCAATGTGCAAAGGAAGAATGGATGAAATAATGGATGAGACCAACAAGGCGATGGGAAAATACTCAATTCTCTTCTTGGTTGGAAGTTGAAGAAGTAAGTCTTGAGGCCAATGTAGGAAATTCCTAGAATCAGGCAAAGGCAAGAAAACAAATCACCTACTAAGAGCTGATATAGTTGTCACAGTTCCTGAAATTCAACTAGTGAAGCTCATTCAACTCGACTTACCTTTGAAATCTAGGGCAATGCATTTGTGTCATTGTAACCTACTGAGTATGTGTCAAATTATCCCAGCAGCAATAGGAGACTAGTGTAAGTATAGGCTTCTCTATCCGACTGTTCTGATTTGAATCATATTCTAAAATACTAATTACATTTAGACGAGATCGGGCGCGTTCAGGGTGGTATGGCCGTAGACCTAATTACATTTAGTACATCTGTATTCCCTGCTTTTAGTACCTACCTCATACTGTATGAAATTCTGTGCATAGAGATGGGTCCTTATAATCATTTAATACCTATTTTATTGTTATTAGCACAACATGAGGATTAGAAAAAATTCAGTATATGCAACAAATTCAGTATCTATGCTATGGCATATAAATCTTTTTTAGGTTAAGAATTGTTTTAAAAAAACTGCATGCACTTACAAGTCATTAAGTCATAATATCCAGGAAACTAGCAATACACTATGTGGATATTTACATGTCCTGAGTAATGAGCTTCTGATGCTGAGCAATGCTCCTCAAAGAAATTCTTTCTTCATTTTCCAAATAGGAGTTATCATTTGCTATGTGAATGTGTGGGCATTGTTAAGTGCCAATGAAGTAAAGAGAAAAATTACTGTCTTCCTGGAGTTCACATTTTGGAATGATTATACAAACAATAAACCAACATGTATAATGACAGACAACAATAAAAGCTATGCCAATTATAATATAGCAGACTAGAGGGCAGGAAAATGATCGAAGTGAATTTGTAGCATTAGTGGCCAGAAAGGGTTCTGTGAAGTGATATCATGACAATAATTGAACTTGACCCTAGTAAGATAATTAACTTCAGGTCCTGGATAGGTTCAATGAAAATTTCCTGCTGCGTAATCATTATAGAAAAACACCAGGTCTTTGAGCTTTGCTGTTTGAACCTAACTGCTTACTGTCTTCAGTACTTAAGCACTGACTGAGGTAACCAGGAAAAATTTTTGGGAGAATGCAAGATGCTTTCCCTAAGTGTCTTATTTCTAAGTAAGTAAATATATGCTTCTTTCTCAACTTAAAATTAGATGTTTTTTTGGTGGGGGTTTCGAGGTAGGGTCTCACTCTGGCTCAGGCTGACCTGGAATTCACTATGTAGTCTCAGGGTGGCCTTGAACTCATGGCGATCCTCCTACCTCTGCCTCCCGAGTGCTGGGATTAACAGCGTGTGCCACCATGCCCGGCAAAATTAGATTCTTGATCACTCATACAAAAATGTTTAATTGAGAAATTGACATATAGTAATCACCTTTCCAGCTCTGTCCTCCTCAAGTTCTCACTTATATAGTTAAAATGCCTGCCTACCAAAAATGTTCACATTTCTGTCCACTGAAGGCCACTGTTAACTTTAGCATTCATCAGTCCTTCACATGTGTTCTACTTTTTAGTTTCAGTAGGTATTAAAGAATCCTCAAATGTCATATTTTATAACTCATTTTTTTTAAAAAATAACAACTGAATAAAAAAAAATCTATAAGCAAACTATACAACTTTTTCAGATGAATAAAACTGAAAACAACAAATAACAACACTTATGGGATACAAATAAAATAGTAAAGAAAGGAAATTTATAGTGCAATATATCAAATCAGTAAACTAGCCTCCTCCATAAAACACTAGAAAAAAATTCAAACTCAAGCAAACTTGCAAGAAGAAGTAATATATAGCAGAACAGAAACTTGTCAAACAGGGAATAAAAACAGTAGGCAAAATCAACAACAGCTAATTTAGTTCTTTACAAAAATGAGCAAATTCAAAACACTTAGCTTCATTGGCCAATAAAAAATAAAATATTTAAAGTTACTGGAATCAAGAATAAAAGAGCCCAGTTCCCTGACTCCTGGTTACCTAAAAGAGCTAAAATGTAACTCTCTATTTTTTTTTCTTAATTTTTTTTAATTTAATTTATTAGTTTTCATTTCAGTGAATACAGGCAGTTTGGTACCATTATTTAGGCTCATCTGTGATCTACCCCCCTCCCATTAGACCCTCCTTGTTAATGAAAATGGGTCATGCATTGTGGAGTTAGCCCCCAGTTATTAGTATGATAAATGTCTCTGCAAATCATGACCCAACATGTAACTCTGACATTCTTTCCGCCCTCTCTTCCGCAAGATTTCAATAAGGTGGATGGGAGGGCAGGGAGGGAATCAAAGGGTGGAAAACAGTAATCCGGACCCAAACGGCAATGGTACCATAAAATTCTACTTCCTAAAAGACAGACCAAATGGCTGAACCTTCACTAGACCCTTACAGGAAACACCTGAACCACAAGACACTGGAGAGGGTAGGATCAAGACTGACCTAAATCTCCTACATCTTCCCTCCCTCCCTCTCCCCCTCTCCCCTCTATCTCTCTCCTCTCTAACTCTTGTATATTAGTCTCTATTGATGAAGACATCATAGCCTGCAGTCACAGGATATCAAGTGATCATGCAGAAACTGAGAGGGAATCCAGTTTCCTCCTGGCTTGCCCTCATAGTGTTGTAAATTGCTATGAGAGAGAATAATGGTAGTCAACTGATTGATTAAGCATGAGATCCATCCATTTCCAAAATCAACCAGCTAAAAACGAAGTATACATTTGTGCATTAATGGCACACAGCTGATTAGGTAACCAATTGTTCACAGGTTGGGCATAAGACCTGCTTAGAGAGGGTGAATTCATACCTGGCTCTGGGAACCAAGCCAACTTCCTTAGAACAGGAAACCAGTAAGTTCCAGAGAGAACCTCCACTACTTTCTAAGAAGTATAGATATGCATATCAATATATCTTTCTATTGACTAAACTTACCTCTTTTATTCAAACTGTGCTCACTTTTGCTTGGAAAATCTGTTCATTTAACAGATGGAGGAAAATATGGGGAGAACAAAGATTCATCAATACATAAATGAGAGAGAGCATCTGTCTACCAGGAGATGGTCACTTCCATCTCATCTGCCTGAGCCCAGAAGTCATTACAGTGGAAGCAGTGACAGAATACTTCTCTCACAGTGAGCCTGAGAACCAGTTCCAGGGAAATAGTGACAGTGCTGTGGTCACTCAAATCTCACAGAAACAGAGATCCAGAGTCTACAGAGAAAGCAAAACTAAATCAGATCTCTATCTTGCCCACTAAGGCCTAGAGAGCATTGCTCAACAGGGGGCAAAATGATTGTTAACCTTAGAGAAAACAGGTAAATAATTTTGTGACCTTGCTGTATTTCATTTCATAAATGTGAAATCAAATATGAAAGTGTCAAAAGAAAACTAACAGCTAAGACAGAGTTTGTCAAAGCAAAAAGAGGAGAAGAAAGAAGAAGAGGAAGAAGAGAGCAAAGGGGAAGAATAGGAAGAGAAGGGAGAAGAAGAGGATGAGGGGGAAGAGCGAGAAGGACGATAAGCACAACTATGTTGCTGATTATGCCATCAAGAAAGTGGAAGGCCACAAAATGGAAGCAAACATTTGCAAACCTTTGAAATGATAGTCCACTTGTATTCAGAATATATAAAAACTCTTAAAAATCAGCAATAGCGGGGGTGGGGAGGGAGGGAATTACCATGGGATATATTTTGTAATCATGGAAAATGTTAATAAAAATTAAAAAAAATAAGCAATAGCAAGGTGGTTATGCAGCAAAGAGATTTATATAAATTAGACATACAAGTTATTAATAGTCTCATACATAAATGTTTAATATCCTTATGTAATTGCAAACTCTTATCTATTTTTTAATATTTAATTTTTATTTACTTATTTGAGAGAAAGAGAAAAAATGGCCATGCCAGGACCTCTAGTCACTGCAAATGAACTCCAGATGCATGTGCCCCCTTGCTTACATGGGTCATGAAGAATTGAGCCTGGGTCCTTTAGCTTTGCAGGCAAGCACCTTAACAACAAAGACATTTGTCCAGCACCTCTCATGTATTTTTTTTATGTTATTCTGAATTTCTATGATTTCAGAAACAATGTTTTGAAAATAAACAAAATAGCAAGGAATGTAGAGAAACTATTATATTGAAGGTAAGAATGTAAAATAGTACAAGAAACAGTAGTAGTGATTCCACACAGAACTGTTGTTGAGAACCAGCAACTCCACTTCTAGATACATACTCAAAAGAATTACAAATGAAGAAAGCAGATAACAGCCTGTGTACAGATATTCTTTACAGTATGATTCTATTAGCCAGACAATTGATGAATAAATTAACAACATGCAATGTATTTATAAAATAAAATGTTATTCGCAATATTGTGACATTCTGACATGTGCATAAATCCTCATAATATACAAAATGAAAGGAGCAATTGAAAAAGAACAATATATGTTTTCCCTTACATTATGTGGCCCAAATAAGGAATTTATAGAAACAGAAAGATCTGTGTTATCTCAGGAGAAGGTAGTAGAGTATGTAAGGAGTATTTCCTATACTGAGTGAGGATTAGTTTTGGAGTAATTAAAACTTTCTACAATTAAATTTTGATGATGATTATGTATATATGAATATAAAAAACTATGGAATTGTATATTCTAAACACATTAACTTTGTAATATTAATTAAATGTTAATAAATCTATTTTAATCAAATAAAGTAAGCATGCATTTGTTGTAAACATGAGATTTTTCAGCTAGCTGGACCATCTTCTGGGGTGAGATGATATTATTGTAAGACAAGACTTTTTACATGTTTTTCTCTGCATTTTTATCTCTAACATTATACATGCCAAATAAAAATTAAAGAACTAGTATATACAGTATGCCATTTAAAACAGGAACTTTTTCTGTCATATGCCTCATGAATTTCACTTTAACATTGTGGAAAAAAAAAAACATACAGCAAGTAGCCTTGATGAGCCAAATGCCAAGCCATGTTATCACTCCAGAATAGCAAATCTGATCTCTCTTTGTTTGTATAAAACTGTCATTGTGAATACAAATAGTTTTCAGAGAAATAGTACGTATGGTTATTGAAACAATTTTTAAAAGTTGGATAAGAAAAATAAGTACACAAAGTAAAGAAATATTTTTGAGTAATATTGGAGATATTCATGTTTTTCTTCTTTGAAGGAAAGTTATCAGTAGATTAATGTTTTAAAAACTTGAGCGGTTATTCTGTTTCTCATGTAAAAGTATGAATGGCATATAATTTGTATACAACCAACCATGTTCTTATTTATTGTTGGTAATAAAAATATAGTTATCTTTTCATTGCAGGAAAAGTCCATCTCCCTTTGTTATTGCCTATAATTTAGAAAAAATTAAAGAAAGTATTAAAAAAGTGATTAATTAATGGTGACAGAATAGACTATAGTCCTTCAGTTATGACCTACCTTCCAGAACCACAAATATCTCAAAATAATTGATATTTTCCTATCCCAATTTTTTAATTATCCAAAACAATTATAACATTGTTTTCTTCTGAGTAATATGCTTCTCACTGACTTAAAAAATTCTTAATTTGGTAATTTTTGTCTTAGTTTTCATGATCCCTATAAAAATGTCTAAAGAAATCGAGATTTAGTTCTTGGCAATCTTGTCTCTTTTCTGGACAAGTCTCATCCCACAATAATTATTTTTCATCTCAAGGCCTGAATGAATGACTACTTTCTTTTATTCTTAATCTTTTCCCCCTGCTTTTCTAGTGAACATTTCTAAATCCCTATATGACTGACACAGGCTATGGTTATAGATTTTAAGCTTCTCCTTTACATTACAGTGGAAGAAAATAATTTTCTTTTTCTTTCTTTTTGTTCTCAAAGACACAGAAAACATTACTGGGAATCAATTTTGTAAACAGTGTTGAAACCTTGTAAGAATTAATACAGATGCAAAGGCATGGAACAATATTACCAAAGAAAAGAAAATGAAAAGCAAAAGTGCTAAGTGTTAGATATATGAACAACATCAGAGAAGGGAAGCAGAGTCTCCTGTGTTAGGTGAAAACATTACAGGAAAAAGCAGACACAAATATTCTAGGGTGGGGAAAACCTTCCCAATTATTATGAACAGGAAATGACTAAGGATATGGGAGACATTCTGTTCTCTAACAGTGACAGCTGTGACTATTCAGTCTGTGAGCTCAGCAAGACCTTTTCCCCAAAGCCTTTGAGTTATTTAATGCCTTGAGTAGATGGGAGTGGAACTGGCAGCTTGATTCTGCCACTCAGTGGTTCAGCCTCTGTGGCCACCATGCCCACTCCGTTCATAGCGGCAGCGCTGTTCACTGCCTCAGAGATTTTCAATGTGTAAGCTTTAGTTAAGTATAAAAGCCATTATCATTTTTCCTCCATGAATATAGATAAGATTTGGCAATAATTTGTATTTTAAAAATATGCACACACTACATTGAAGAACTTTACAGAAACTTTCACATGGCATTGTTGCCAACATGCATAATTCATTGAGAAAAAAAAAAAGAAGAAGAAAGCAGACAGGCATTGACTTCCTTCAGGTTTTGTTTTATTTATTTATTTTTATTTCTAATTTATTCCATTGGGGGAAATGCTTCTCTTAAGCTTTATTGATATTGTTTTAAATGATTTTTAGGTGTCAGCTAGGTTTTTGTAGTCAATCAAAATTCATATTTTATGGTAATTTTACTCTGTTTTATGTTCTCTGATTTGTTTTTAATCATCTTCTGCTTGGGAACTTCATTCAGGACTCAAGAATCATTATCCTTCAATGATTCTACAATATAATGATTCATATTTGCAACACAATATTTTTGCCAAATCCATGGATAGTATCATCATATATATTTTCAAAGACTGCTAGCATGTCTTCCTGTAACTGAATTAAATAGTTTAATTAAATTAAGAATATTAAATTACTCATTACTAGTAATAATGTTAAGCTTTAGAATCAGAAAAGAATTAGAATATCCGGCTTAAGAGCTACGGTGTGGTATGAAATTAATTAGCATTATACATATCTTCTTTTCAATACATGTAATAGATGAAAGAGAGAGTGGGAAAGATAAGAGGATCTGAAAAGTACTTTTAAAGTTTATTAATTAAAAAAAAAAATTCCATGGTGAGCAACTGAACTAGAACGTGATTACTTATTGAAGAAAAATATGGTAAATTATATAATAATATTGAATAATGAATCATGAACTATCTAAACAACTTATTTTCTTAGAGGTAATATGATTTAATTGCAACCCTGTGTACCCATTAGAACTATTATAATGGTAATACATTTATTCTCATGGCATTAACTATACACAAAGGGAACAGAGGAATGATGGGTAATCAAAGTAGATGCATATCTTTGTCACTTCATGTATTTCACCTAGTGTTTTTGCTACTCAGAATTTGTAATCACAGTATAAGTTTTTAAAAAACATTTTAAATTTTATTTATTTTTTTTTTAATTTTTACTTATTTGAGAGTGACAGAGAAAGAGAGAAAAAGAGGCAGACAGAGAGAGAGAGAGAATGGGCACGCCAGGGCCTCCAGCCACTGCAAACTGAACTCCAGATGCGTGCACCACCTTGTGCATCTGGCTAACGTGGGTCCTGGAGAATGGAGCCTCCATCCGGGGTCCTTAGGCTTCACAGGCAAGCGCTTAACCGCTAAGCCATCTCTCCAGCCCTAAAAATCATTTTAAAGGAAAATTTTCAACTATTTCTTACTAATTATTATACTTCTTCCTAAATCAAAATTTAAATATGAATTATATGTAAAGAAAGTCTTAGTTATATGATTATACTTTATATTACACTGTTATATAATTCATCATTGTTCTATATCTGACATTAGAGCATACAAATTTTAAAGATGAAATAAATATCTTCTTGGTTGTCCAAATGTAGTATTGTGTGATCTTAATCAACCCATAGTATTGAACTGCTTGTGTGTAATACCTAGCAGATAACATCTACAATATGTGAAAAATGTACTGGCACTTAAAATGCTACCTCTAGAAAACCTAGCAGATCATTTCTCAGGAAAATTTAGAAATTAAAAGTCCCTGATAAATATTTTTCCATGATTATCAACAATGAGATTGTAAAAAAAAAAAAAAAAAAGTCATGGTTTAAATAAAAATAAATAAATAAAGAGAAACCAAAGACAGATGTAAAAATAAGCTAATGGTACAATATTTTATAGGAGATATGTTATAATATAAGAATATTTTCTTAAATCAAGAAACATAATCAAACAGTATGTTCTCCTAGATTCCCCCTACAAGTATCTATGTCATGGTTTGTTGAGTAAACATATGTATGCAAAACAGAGAAGTCCAAATTTGATACAATTCATCTTTAATTTTGTTGTTAATATATACATATATAATGAAAGTCTTCAGTACTCAGAGGAAAGAAAAATAGGGTATTATTATCTAATTAGTTCCTAAGTTCTTTAAAAAAAAAACATCATTTACACTTCTGTTTGTTTCAAATGAATCACTACATTATTAGTGTTAGATATTAAAATAGATAAACTGAAAAAGTACATATGTTTTCTGGAGTAACTTGACTTTATAAATATAAATGATTTCAATTATTTTATATATCCATAGTTCTACAACTATAAAAATGCTTGCAAATGCTAAATAATGTAACACATCATTTGTTTTAATTCCATTACCTTATATATAACCTAAATAAGATCTCATTTAATATAAAATATGTAGACAATATTTAAATATCAAAGCTAAAACTACTCTTAAAGAATGTAACTACTGGGATGGAATGATAACTTAGTGTTTAAGGTGCTTGCCTGCAAAGTCAAAGGACACAGGTTTGCCAGGCGTGGTGGCGCACGCCTTTAATCCCAGCACTCGGGAGGCAGAGGTAGGAGGAGCGCCGAGAGTTCGAGGCCACCCTGAGACTACATAGTGAATTCCAGGTCAGCCTCAGCTAGAGTGAGACCCTACCTCAAAAAAACAAAAATAATTTTTTATTTAAAAAAGGACCCAGGTTTGATTCCCTAGAACCCACGTAAGCCAGATGCACATGGTGGCACATGCTTCTAGAGTTTGTTTTCAGTGGCTGAAGCCCCTAGTGCATCTATTCTCTCTTTCTGTCTGCCTCTTTCTCTCTCTATCTCAAATAAATAAAATAAATAAATTTTAAAAAAGAATGTTACTGCTTTATGTTAATATTTTATTTATAAGTGTTCTATATCCAAATAAAATAATAAATAAGAAACCAGTATTCTCAGCCATTGAAAAATTATTTAAACCCAGTTTCCAAGATTTATTTCCAACTATATAGCAGGAATGAACATGCTCTATTAGGGGTAAGCTGAATGCCTGAATGTACCCTTGTCATCTTTGAAGTCACATGGATTCTGTTTCATTTATAAATTTAACTAAACATCTCACATCCTGGTATGGATATAAGAGAGCTGATGCTATAAAGGAACAAGATTCAGACACAATAAATTAAAAGTTAATAATCTAAAGAGGCCACATGTGCCCATCACTTTCCAGGACAATGAATGAAAAGATCTCATGACAATAGTTTTCTAGGTAATGTGGCATATCAATCAGATTAAAATAAACACAACCAATGATCATGACTCAGCATAGTAATAAAAACCTATACAACTTACCTATGTTATAATTAGGCAGTATGAATAATATCTGATAGATATCGAAGAAATGGGATCAGTGCTGCAGTGAATCTGAACATATAGATTTTGGTCTTTTGAAATATGTATACAAGAGGAATGTGGAAACGCTTGGTACTTAAGACTAAAGAAACCTCATATTTTGGTAAGCAAACTTAGTGAGAGTTTGAAAATACTAAATGCAGACAGAATTGTGCACTGTGAAGGCTTAGCTTATGAACGTTCAAAGGTGATGGGTAAAGAGCAGAGAACTTTGTTGAAACTGGGCTACTAGCATAAAGGCTGGCTGCATTCTTCCATGCTCAGAGAGCTTATCAAGGTTGAATTTAAAAGTAACGTACTGCTAGGTTTCCCAGAAGGCATAGAACAGAAAGATAAGAAGGACATAGTGTATATCAGAGAAAAAATATTAAGCAAGTTTACAGTTATGATTACAAATACTGGTTTTATGTTACTGAAGATTTTGCAATTGGAATTTATAAAAGCAGAATACCACCAGTAAGGCTGAGCCAACTGCTTTTCATTGAAATAATGGAAACAATGCCTGAGGGTGAAATCTACCCACTAAAGGCTAAATGAGTTGGAATGCAAATTATTTTGAAAGGATATTTCTTAAAGAAAAATTCTGAAGAAGTAGGCTGCTCTTCATTGTCAACATTTATTGTCCCCTGTATTAACAATTTTGGCTGTCTCACTGCATACCTGTTGTTGGTTTTAGAAACTTGAAAAAACAATGGAAATGGGTCATGAAGTACATATTGTGCCATGCTGCTTCTGAGATGTGGCATGTGAAATGGGGTTGTTGGAATTCCATTGTCTGAAGTTAAATCAGGAGATACTGCTGGGATGCAGCATATGTTTTGGATTTGCCAGGACTGTGCAATGCATACCATTAGAGAACTGGTGGCTCAGGATGAAAATTTTGCATGGGCTATTCATCCCACTTGGGGGGGGTGAAGTAGAAAATTCAGAGAGTGTAATCATTGTTAATGGATGACAAACTTGAAAAGTAGATGTTTGATATTTTCCTGATAGTTATTGATTTTGTATTGTTGCAATGTCTCCTTGTGATACCTTATTACAAATGGAAGCTTATTCTGTGTTATTGTGTTGGAGGTATGTAATTTGCTTGTTTTTGCAGGAGTTACAGTTATAAGAATCTTGAATCTCAGATAAAACTTGATAGTTTTGCAGAATGTTAAAGTTGATATGGACTATGTAGAACTTTGAAGTTGAACTGAATAAATCTTGCATTGGGAGATGCTCAAGAGTCTATTGGGGCCAGGTATGGAATGTGGTAGTTTGAATGTATGGCCCCATACACGTGGGTGTTTTTAAATAAGAATTGTTTTTTTTTTTTTGTTGTTGTTGTTGTTTTTTATTTTTTTTCTTTTTCCTTGTAGGTTTCTCTGATCAAAAGCTCACTGTGGATTGTAGGCCCAAGCTGGAAGTGGGGGTTACAGGTCAGTGTCCACTAAGAAATTGAGGAAAAAGATAACTAATATACAAGAGTTAGAGAGGAGAGAGATAGAGGGGAGAGGGGGAGAGGGAGGGAAGGAAGATGTAGGAGATTTAGGTCAAAAAAAAAAAAGAATTGACCTTGAAACATGGGTCTCCAGTATCCCAGCTAGAGGAGACATCATTAGGATGGATCCTGGAGTCCAGCATTAATATGTGTTTTGGGTCAGATCTTGAGTTGAGCTCTACTAGATATATGTATACCCGCCTAATAGCTCTGACAGTTCATGCTTCCTGGGGCTGATGTTTGCATGCTACAGTTGTTTCTCTCTGCTTGGATCTATGGAAATAAGCATCTTTTTCTGCCATTGATGGAGTTTCTCCTGCATTTCATAAGCCTAAAATAAATTCCTTCCTCCCAGAAGCTGTGTCTGGTTGGATATCTGTCCCTGAAGTGAGGAGCTTCAATGACAGTATAATAGGAATGGCACAAAAGCTACATCATATTCCCAAGTAAATTTTGTAAAATTTTTCCAGAGAAACATTTTTCCTTCTTTTGTACCAGGTTGTATATGTAAGTTTGTTTATTATGGAGCTATTTCTACAAACAGTGAGTTGTGACATATCTAGATATCATAAGTAGAGGAAAATAAAAAAAAACATACAATGGATTCATACTATATTATGAGTTAGTATCAATGAAATATATATGTATGGTACATCCATACATTCAAAGGTATACATAAAAAAAATGGTATCAAAGAAAGTAATTCATCGGATACTTTCCCAAACTTGAACTTGGTAACCAAAAGACAGTATAAACAAGGCAACATGCATTTTAGTTTGCAAAATAGCCATGTATAGTCTACATTTTGTTGTATATGAATATGAAAAATACTGGTTGATTATATACAGATGCATGCATTTCAAATAAAGAAGAAAATGTTTATGATTACTGCAGTACCAATTGCTACAGTATACCTTTGTTCTCTGTTTTCATTCTTCTCATTCCATGCTTTCATCACTCTTGATTGCTACAGTAGTGTTCTTTGCACAGTGGGAAACTTAAAAGACTCAGTTAATATTTTCTACCTTTCTGGGGTTTTGAAGTGTCTATAAAAATGAGCAACTAGCCTAAAGGCATGTGGGAAATCTCAGGAATATGTCTTAATAGTTTCTTATTAAATTAAAATTTGCAAAATCTTCAGACCTGATAGTGTTACCATGCTATCACAGGCTGAACTTCTTTATGGCATCATTTTGTAAGGGAGGACAGGTAGCTACTTATTGTGGACATTTTTTCACATAAGTTCAGTATTGACCTCAGTGCTGGAAGCTTATGGTTTTTGTTCTTCATTTCCTCAGTAATCATTGTTAACAAAACTTCACCTCTGATAAGAATAAGAGCATTCTGGTGAGGTCATCTATAATATTCCCTTTCCCTCCTGACAATATACTTGTAGGCCTATTATAGAACCTTAGAGGCAGGGAAAGAAAATGGCTGACATCTTTTGGTGAAAAAAAAAAAAAAAAATTATAGTTACCTTACTACTGAAAGCTTCTTTTAGGATAATTTTCTCTGTTGAATGTCATAGAGTTCATTATCTTTTATGTCTTTTAAGAGTCTTATCACTTAATTTAACCATAATCTTTCAATTTCAATGAAGTCCTACTACAACCAGTGAAGTCATTATAAACTGCTGATGAATCAATGTAGAGCCAATAATCTGATCATTTTTCCTCCCCATAGTAAATAATCAGGTATACTGCATTTCATATTTTTAGTTAGGAATAAATCCCTCTGTACTGAGGCACTCATTTCTTTAGCCATTATCTCCTATATGGTACCAAATATCATTCAGAACCATTGCTAACAACTCCATGTACTAATTTTTTAATTCACTAAATATATATTAATACAGGTAGTGATAGCTAGGGAATGTGGATGTTGTATCAATGGAACTACAATGGCCAGTGATATTTTAGCTCTGTTTACAATGAATTATCTACGTATTTTGAAACTAACACAATCTTTATTATCCAATGTGAAAGTTATGTAAATTTTTACAGTCCTAAATCTTTCATTTGATAAAGCAGTTGATGTAAGCAACATCTCAGAATATGTGCTCCTTTTTGCCTGTTGGTATAAGGGAGAGTTAAAAGAAAGTATTATGTGATGATGGTGTCAAATCTCTAATAAGATACGCATTGATTCTTCTCAGTTTTGTTGTCAATTACAGGTATTTCATATCTTTTGTTGTTGTTGGTTTTTCAAGGCAGGGTCTCATTCTGGCTCAGGGTGTCCTGGAATGCACTATGTAGTTTTAGGGTAGGCTCAAACTCACAGCAATCCTCCTACCTCTGCCTCCCAAGTGCTGGGATTAAAGGCGTGTGCGACCATACCTGGCTTGTTACAGTATTTCAAACTTTATTGGACCACAGATTCTGAACAAGTGACAGTGAAATTTTCATGTCAGCAGCAGTCTGTTTCTTTAACTTGTCATTTTTCTCTGTATTGGTTGTACAGTAAATACATTAATTCAACTCAACATTGCCCATTTTCTGACCCTGAAAAATATCATTAAGCTTTCATAGTATTTTACATCTCATGTCACAAGCTCCACTCATCATAAAGACATCAACACAAGTAATAAGAATGAGTTATTAGTAATGGACAGATGATCAAAATTTCTGAAATAATATCACAGAATTGGGACATTGACTTAGCTCAACTCTAAGATTAAAATCCAAGAAGACAATGCACTTCAGTTTCAAGATTAATAAACAGAAACCACATTTCACTGGGGCCATAAGTTTGTTCTGATAAACACACATCTGGAATTACAGATCTAATTGGAAGCAGGGGTAAAAATCTACTTTAATTCATTGGTATCAGTATTCATTCTGCACAGTATTTTAATTTGCATCAGAAAATGGATGTAACCTTCACTGCTGTATCTTTTGACAATAATGCTAATAGTTTCCAGTCTTCCATAATTTTGTATTACTTTTGGTTTACACATTTTTTAGGGAAAGAGAGTTCTAAGAACTTGTACATGACATTTTTCCATATCAGTAGTTCACATTTCACTTATCATAAACCTGTGTGGGGATTCTGGCCAGTGTGCAATTCAGCTTTTCTTGTTTTGATCCAAGAACTGATGCTAAACCATAGAACTGAGATGGACCCAGAAAAGTTATTCTTTGTCACCACACTACCAATAGTGTTTCCTAACTTGTGGAGAAGAATAGTGTTTTTAGTATTGGGAGATATATGCTCAAAAGAGTGTGACAATGTCCCCAAAAGTTTTTGACTTTTCCTTTCATCAGAGCAATTTTACCATGGAAAACTATCTTGGGTTCCCTTGAGGAAGACTGCTATATTTTGTAATTGTATAGTAGCTTAAGGTCACTGCTTAAAGAGTTCTTGCATCCCTTTCAAGGATAAGGGACTTGGAACTGGCTGAGATCTGGTAATTGAAGTGAGGGTCCATAACTGTTTAATGCTAATGTCAAAGAGGCAATTACTGACTTTTGATATAGTCAGTATAAACAGAAAACTCCAGATTTTAAATTTTGAGGTTCCTATTCCTGAAATTATTTCTTGTAAGAAGAGGTACATTGGCCAATGTTCATTCAGGAAATCAAAAGACTTTCTGATAGCTGTCTGTGCTAAATTTTATAGTACATGAGAATAAACGTTTATACATTAATTTAAAAAGCAAGGTAGATGAATAGAAGGGAATTTACTGAAAGCCCAAACTCTGAGAAGAGTGACAACAGTACCATCTGCAGCAGCACAGCAGGTATTTGATAAAGATTCACCTGTAGGAAGCCAAGGCCTCATCTTCCCAGTCTGCCTCTCACTTCTGGAAAAGGACTGTTCATTCAGAATTTTTTACTTTAGTACTACAATAGAAAGAGATTATGGAAAGCACAGGAGCTCTGTAATGGAAAAGACAGAAAAGTTGGCAACTGTGCTGTTGCTTTAATAACAATCTATTCAGCATAAACATAAAACACTCTCTAGAGGGCTTTATAATATTTTTCAATACATGGAATGATGATTTTCTATTTTATGACACATTTTCTCATTCTTAGAACTGATACCACATGCTATTAGTTCCAAACTTCTCTATATTCTTTAAGAAAACAGGTATTGTTTACATTTTAACATCTTCACTAATGTCAGCCACTTCTGAGTTTATGCCATATGACTTCCTTTATATGAGGTAACATTTATGTACTCATACCCACACATTCAAAACTGAGAGAAGTTAAGTGTCAGCATTCACAGTCCACAACAACAATTTAAAAAGGTTGACCCTGACTTATTTGTAGAGAAAGTTTGGGAAAATATGGATTTTACATTGACATAAGCACCAAGGAACTTCATAGGAAAATTAAAAATAAATAAATAAAATGGAAAAACAGCAAAATTAGCCTTCAAGTAGAAATCTGAAAAAAGAATACAAGACCTTATACATTAAAGTAACTTTCACAGGTCTCTATGTATGTATCTTAATGAAGAGTTAAGACAGGTGAAACATTTTGTTTCAGAAACCATGTGAAGGAATTCATGTTTCAATGGAAATCACAGATTTATAATAAGTGATTTATTTTATAATTGTGTTTTTACCAAAATTTAAGTGTTTCCAAGAATTACGAGCAATGTTCCTTTTAAAATTGTTCTTTTTAAAATTGCACTTGAATGTGTATTTTTGTACTAATTTATTTTAATAACCAGAAAAGTTAAACTTGGATTTCCTTTGAGAATATTGCAGTAGATGGCAGAATACTTGGTGGACAAAGTCATCACATGGTGATACTCACAAGATTCATATATGGGTCTTTGGTGTACCATGAAGATAAATAGCCCAGAAAGTTATAAAAAAGAGAATGGCTCAAGTATTGGCTGAAATGTTCAGACTATATGTTGGTGATTTATTGTTTTAATAACAGTTGATGATTTGTCAAGTTCTCTTAACAGGTACTTCTTTCATCGAATATGACCAACCAGAGCCACGAAATTCTGTGCCTCCAAAATTCACAGAACTCCCATAGATGACAGTTTCTCTGATAAACAGTTTTCTTTCCCATGGCTTGCATACACTCTGAGGGTTATACACCTACAGATTTACCATTCTGCAGCATCATTGTTAGTATTGTGTAAAACTCCACAAAGTTCCTAAGAGAGGTGAATGAAATAAAGCCTTTCTAGATGCAGTAAATATAATCGTAAAAGCATGTTCCACCTGAGAGAAGAGCGAGTCATTTGACTATTGTATTCCTATATAACCAGCATTATTACTAAGTACCTTTGTGCAAATTTTATTATACATTCCAAATAATTTGTTATCATTTTTCTATAGCAGCAATGTTATAAAACAACATCAAATTCATATATTTAGTTTAAGTTTTTTGGTTATATTTTCCTTGTTTGTTTATTCTTTTTGTATTTCCCATTATGCTTCTAATAAATAAGTGGTATAAAAATGTGAAAAAATAAAAGCAACTGATTGGAGTACTAGCAAAGGAAGTTTCGGTGATGCCTCATGATTCCATGCACTGTGTGGAGCAGTTGCCACTGCTAGGCTCACTCATGTGACTGTAAACATAAAGGTAGTGAAGATACTCTGTAGTAGCCCTTATCCAAAATGCTCGAGATGCATAATGAAATATCTTGGTATTATATCAACCTTTCCTAGGGATATATGAAAACACATATATTTACCCCAAACTCGGCACCATTGACAGTACAAAATAACAATTCCAACCCCATTCCCCACAGTGAATCAGTGAGTTTGTTGGAGTTACTTACACAAAGAGTATGCATGACTCAAGAGTAGGTATGTTACCTGAGAACACATCTCAACAGAAGATTAGTCTCAAAACCGTATTCCTGAAGTCCATCCTATGATTTGCAGGCAGCTTAGCCATTTAGAATCTCTTCTCCTCAGAGGTTGTTTCCTTCTTGAATAACCCTGAGGAGGGTCCTTGTGACTCTTGATAAGTTTCAGGAGCTCCCTGACACTTATGAATCTTGTTTACTTCCTGAGTCTCATGAGTGTAATGAACCTCTATTTAGGATGAAATGTTTCAAGTCAGAGAAAATTATTAAATAACAGTTGGGATCTAAATCTAAGGATAAAAATGACTTATGTTGAATAGGTATGTACAAAAAAATTAGGTACATTTGGTGCTTTCATTGTCAATTCTCTGCATGTTGACATGAGAATAGGTGTGGGCCTCTATGTATAACATTCTTCCTAGTTTGTTAGACTGTTAAATTCTGAGGAAGTATGCATTGCAAAATTTCAGATGATCAGTGATCAGTCTGATTGCAGATTCATCGTGTTCCATAAATTTATTACAATATTAAATTTACAATTTTTAGATTAAAATGTGTATTTCAAAACTAAAATGTACCAGTTTCATATTCTGTGAAATAATGACATTTTACTGAGAAATTGGCAGCTTTAATAAGGCAATTTTCATCCTTTCCCTTTGAAATAAATTTGGACCTAATGGTAATTTTTTCAATGCATATTTATAATACTTATATCCAAAATGTAAACTTTATTAAAAGCATCTATTCTATGCTACCATACATTTACTATGCTATTTTATGATTGGGTGCCTTATCTTTCTCCTAATTTTTATTGTAATGATCAAGTGAGTCCTTCACATGTTTTTTAAGACTTTTTTTAATTGAAATTATTTCGGCTGCCAAGTGGTGTTTCAAATGTAATACAGACTAGTATTAGTGTCCTCACCCAATTTCTTGTAATATTAATATATTATGTATCTATGGCCCATGTATAATAGCTAAGAATTTAGCATTGGTCTGACACTCTAAGCTATACTATAGTCTGTTTTCTACTAAATTATTTTTTTTCTTTTCCTGAATTCAGTCCTCTATAACTACTTTTTCTTTGTTCTTTATTAGAAATATTTTTATTTTATTTTAGTTATTAGAGAAAAAGATACAGAGAGGCAGATAGAAAAAAGAATGGGCATACCAGGGCCTTCAGCCACTGCAAACAATCTCCAGATGCATGTGCCACCTTGTATATCTGGATTATGTGGGTCCTGGGGAATTTAACTGGGGTCCTTTGGCTTTTCAGGCAAGTGCCTAAACCTGTAATCCATTTCTCCAGACACATAACTCTCCTTAAAAATATTTTATCTATTTGCAAGCCGAGAGAGTGAGGGGGACAGAGAAGAGAGGTGGGGGAGAAAGAGTCACATAGAGAGAGAGAAAGAGAGAGAGAGTATGGGCATGCCAGGGCCTCTAGCCACTGCAATCAAAATCCAGATGCAAATGCCACCTTATGCATCTGGCTTAAATTGGTACTGAAAAATCAAACCCAGGTAGTCAGGCTTTACAGGCAAATGCTTAACCACTGAGACATCTATATATCCAGCCCCTGTGTTTCCTTTCCTTTTGGCATATTGATGGGGATTACAAGGAAGGAAACCACCATTTTGTAGGCAGCTAGTCAGGATTATACACTAAAAATTAATACTAGCAATAACAACAATAACAATAATAACCATAAGATATCTATCACTTGAGAGAAGCAACAAACACATAGATTTTATAGTAAGTCAAGAAAGTAGAGTCAGAGAAGCAAAATCCAAAAAGCCCTGATTTCAGAAATGGTGAAAAGCCATGATTTTATTGAGATTTATGTTAACTCACCAGGATGTCACTGTGTCACACATACAAAGGTATCAGTTCTTTACCTAACTCATCAGCCTATGAAGAGCACCTTTCCTATATCCAAAGGAACCAATCCAAACCACCCTGACTTGATATGTAATTTTTAACACCAAGGTTCTAAAGAGTCCAATCCAAGCACTAGTTTCCTGCTCAGGTCCCCTCCTTGTCTGGAACTCTTCTGCTCTACTTTCACTTATTTTTGGTAATAAACCTTTATTTGTCCTATTCTTCTACTGTGTCTACATTTGTCAGTCACTCTTCTTATTTATTGTAGAGCACAGGACAACCCAATAAATATCCACTGGCTTGAGTTTTGGTGGATTTTGAATATCTTGTTCTCTAGCTCCCAGCCTGCACACACCCAGAGCCAAGAAAAGCTCTGTTGCTCTTGAAACCTGCAACAATACTACTCTATATCTCAGTCCTATGCTGGAATTTCAAGTTGCCCCACTGCATGATTTGTCTCCTGTCTACTTGTTCTGATATCTCTCCCATATATAGCCTCCTTTGTTAGTTTTAAGCTATCCTGACATTCTGTCTGTCCTGTTAACATTGTATGCTTCCTGTCAGCTCAGATGCAATTTCTCCAATGTGTACATCGGAGACCTCATAGCTAATGTTTCACTTGTTACCAATGTCTCTCAATCCCATTATTCACAACATCTTAAATTATTTACTTGTCTTCTTTTTCCTTATGTTTTATCCACCAATAAATTCCCCTGTACAGTGTAAGCTTGCATGGTCAAAGAAAGTATTTGCAATACTGGGAATAATGTCTTGAAAACTCGTAGGTAATCCATAACACAATTTTGATAAAATCAAATGAATGAAGTTGTCTTCCATTTTTTTCATGTGGGCTAGAAGGTGTCTCAGTAGTTAAAGACTCTTACTTGCAAACCATGATGAGTTCAATTTCCCAACACCCGTGTAAAGCCAGAAGCGCAAAGTAGAATGTGTTCATTTGCAGTGGCACTAGAAAATGGCTTACCATTCTCTTTCTTCTTTGCTTGCTTGATTTCTTTATCTCTCTCTTTCTTTCTGTCATTCTTGCTTTCTTTATTCTCACTCTCTTTCTCCCTCTTTCCCCTTGCAAATAAATTTTTAAAAAATAAAAATTAAAGAGAAAACCTTAACATTTATGTCTAGGATGTAAATTTTGAATTTATACTTTCACATGAATTGTTTAAAGTAAATGAATGCAGGGAAAGGGAAATTTTTTTTAAAAGATACAGTATTTATTTCATCCCAACTTATCAAAAAAGACTTTATTAGACAGATTTCAGAAGACTAATATCACATGTTTTCTTCACATATGGAATTAAAAAAAAACAAAAACAAAAACCAGGGAGGGTATAGAGAGGTGGTTTAATGGTTAGGGCGATTTCCTGTGAAGGCTAACAACACAGGTTAGACTCCCCAGAACCCACATAAGCCACATGCTCAAGGCAGTGAATGTGTATAGAGTTCCTTTTCATTAGCTAGAGATTCTGGCATGCCCATGCCCATTCTCTCTCTCTCTCTCTCTCTCTCACCCTCTTTCTCTCAAATAAATAAAAATTAGTAGATATTTAAAAAATTTAAAAGGGAAAAATATTAGTAATATGTGGTAGAAAAGAAGCTAAAAGTTCAACTGATTCACTGAGCACCTACCAGTTCATTGCTGAGGAGCTAAACTTATCTTTGTCAGCAAATGGAAAAATTCCCCCTAAAAAGAACTATCCAGGGCTAGAGAGATGGCTTAGTGGTTAAGCGCTTGCCTGTGAAGCCTAAGGACCCCGGTTGGAGGCTCTGTTCCCCAGGTTCCACGTTAGCCAGATGCACAAGGGGGCACAAGTGTCTGGAGTTTGTTTGCAGAGGCTGGAAGCCCTGGCATACCCATTCTCTCTCTCTCCCTCTATCTGTCTTTCTCTCTGTGTCTGTCGCTCTCAAATAAATAAATAAAAAATTAAAAAAAAAAAAAGAACTGTCCAGAAAGGGTCCAGAGGGATGATAAGAAGGAAAGATAGTTTAGGCTAAAAGAAAGTAAAGTGGATTTCATTGTCAGGGTGGCCTGAGTACAGAAATGACTGACAAGCAAATTTCCACATGCTGTTTGTTCACTTAACCCTCCTGTCAGCTATGAAAACCATAGAATGGAAATGAAATCTCAGCTTGGAGTCAGAGCTTCTTTCCAGAGCTACTGTAAGCTCTTTGACCTCCAGGTTAAAAATAAATAAATAAATAAAAATCCTCTACTTGCACTCACACTGGCTTTGGGACAGATCTTTCCAGAGAATTTCTCTAACATCTCTGGAGGCCCCAGTGAGATTTTCCTTCATCATGACCCTTATTGGTCAAGAATGACTGCCACTCCTGCCCTTCCCAGCCTGCCAAATGTCTCTGGAAAGGGGAACCACACACCCCATGACATGATTGAGGCATCCCCTTCCAGGTGACCCAAGGAAACTGTAAAACCACATACCAGAGTACCGGAGTAGAAGGAGGCAAGACCAGGTAAGGAATCCCCGGGGAAATTGGAAATTAGAATTTAAAATTGGGATTATGATTAGTCATGTCTGAAGTATACTGGAGGTGATTTTGAAGTCTGGGGGAACCAGTGACAGATTGGTCCCCACAAGAGGAGTCCTGAGCCTTGACACAGTTCCAAGGTGATGGCCCTGTTTCCACTGGGAAGAACAAAGTTGTTCTAGACAGGATCAATGTTATTCTGGTCTTGGTAACTAGCTAGATCAGGATTGAAGTTGTTCTGGTCCCAGTACCTATCTAGATCAGGGACATGAATGGGATTAGATAGGAAAAATTCTTTAAACTCTGAATGAATGACTGAATAAATGTATAAGAAGGAGATGGGCATCTTAAATCTGTATAAAAAGTGCACTGATATGAATGTGTGTACAAGTATGTACGTGGCTCATAGCCCTAAGGATGAAGAATGATTTCTGTCATAAGTAGTACATGCTCAGGAAAGCTTTATCTTTGTGTCTGTTCTGCAGCACCAACATGGTGGGAAATTCATTGTGGAGGACTTCCTCCACTAAGGACAGTGTCCTAGACCACATGATCAAAAATAAACCATACTTCAAAAGGGAATATTCAAGGCTGGGCATGGTGGCAAATGCCTTTAATCCCAGCACTCAGGAGGCAGAGGTAGGAGGATCACCATGAGTTTGAGATCACCCTAAGAGTACATAGTAAATTGCAGGTCAGCCTGGGCCAGAGAGACCCTATCTCAAACACAACCCAGATTATAATTCAAAGATGACATCTGGAAAATTAAAGGCTGCTGTAAATTAGGATAGCCAGCTTTTAATGGTAAGTAGCCCCCAGAGGAAACAATGCAACTAAGATTATAGACAGGGAAAAATGAAAGATTGTCTTACTCTTGAAAGTTACAAAATGGCAAGATCATAAGCTGCCCTCTAGCCTAGAGAGAAACCCAGAACTCTCCCAAGGAGAGAAAATAACAAATAAATTAAATAAATGCTCAGCTAGAGTCAGACCAGAAGCTTCAAGGCCAGAGGTCACCCCTACACAAGCTGACTCCTAACACACACTCCAGTAATGAGTGGTTGGCAGAACTTAAAACTGGCTAAACCTAAGGCCACAGAAAGCATGGTAGAAGAAGATAATGCTGTCTGGGCTACTGGGGAATTCCACCACTCCAGGGCCTGACACTGAAAAAGAGGTTAAACAATGGAAAAAAGACAAACCAAGACAAAGTCCCACTGCAAGATTTTACAAAGCCCTTGAGCTAAACAAATGCCAGTGAAAGTCACTCAAACCCTAACCCCAGCCACATACCTACTACAGAAGAGGGAGAGCTCTTCCACACTTGCAAAGAAGGGTAATGCTGCCCTGCTGAGTTCCTCAGAGGCAAAAGGTCAATAAGGAATAGCTAAATTCTGGGGCCAGTGCCAGGAAAATGCTAATATGTTGGGGAAACTGCTCTGTCTGTATGTCTTACTCTCACATGCTGCAGCTGGGGCAACTTTCCAAAAGAAGGAGAAAATGGGAGACTCCACATGAGCAGGCACCTGAAATTTCAATGTTTTACTCAATGCTTCCCCTGCAGGGCTTAATCTGCATAATGGCCATATGACCCTAGAATAAGAGGGGGAAACTGACACACAAGTATCATTGGTGGACAGGCAGACAAAGCACAAACCTCTTTGGGTTTATGCCTCACCTAAGAAAATCCCTGATGGATCTGCTTTCTTGGTTTCCCTGCCTTACAGAGCCAAGGAGTTCTCCAGGCACAAGTCCTGGCCTTAACATAATGATGGGTGAGTACCAAATTCCTGCAGACAGATGGGGACATCTTCTAAGAAAATTGTAGCTGTTTTAACTTTACTATATCTCTCTATGCTTCTATAAAACTGCTGACAGACAATAGCCCCAAAGTTTGGGTTTAGCTTCAGAAGTAGTCAATACTGAGTTGGTCAAAAATGTTCTAAAATTTTTAATAATTGAATCTGCTTTCATATTTTTAAAATGTTTCAGAAAGCTGATAAAAAACAGGCTACAAAAATCAACAAATGATAAAATCTACATGTATATTCAGGGTAAATAATATGTCAAGTCTGGACTACTCTTTTTTTTTTGAGGTAGGGTCTCACTCTGGCTCAGGCAGGCCTGGAATTCATTATGTCGTCTTAGGGTGGCCTCAAACTCTCAGCAATATTCCTACCTCTGCCTCCCAAATGCTGGGATTAAAGACACTGTGCCACCACACCCGGCTGGACTACTCTTTTATAAAAGGTTATTTCAAACATCCTTTTGAGGGCAGTAGAGAAAAAAATATTAAATAGTAATATTAAAGAGTCTTATGACTTCAACAATAAAAGTTTTGCTGGTAAATGTAATGAGATAAAGTAGATCAAAGATAAACTAAAAATACTTGAAATGTTAAATGTTTGATAAAAAGATGTTTACATAATGGTTACACAGCTTGTAAGATAAAGTTATGTAGATGAAGGTATGAGTAAATTTAAACAGAAGGCTTAAATACAAAGTTAGTTAATCAATTAAGTCTAAAATACTTGTTCAGATTACAGACTACTTGCAATATGAAATGACTATTAGTCTAGAGCTTATATCAGACCAACAAAGGATGGCCTTAATTGTTTATAAGATATTATGATATTGAGGTGGTAAATTAAAATTTTAACTTACTGGTATTAATCTGATCATGATAATAGTTGTCAGGTTGTAAAAGACTATCTTTACAGGGTTCAACAAAGTTAATTATATTCCTCTAGTTGACAATCTTTTAGTATATAATTTTTATTTATTTATTTTTTTTAATTTTTTTTATTTTTTTTAATTTTTATTTATTTATTTGAGAGCGACAGACACAGAGAGAAAGACAGATAGAGGGAGAGAGAGAGAATGGGTGCGCCAGGGCTCCAGCCTCTGCAAACAAACTCCAGATGTGTGTGCCCCCTTGTGCATCTGGCTAACGTGGGACCTGGGGAACCGAGCCTCAAACCGGGGTTCTTAGGCTTCACAGGCAAGCGCTTAACCGCTAAGCCATCTCTCCAGCCCATAGTATATAATTTTTATAAAGTTATTATATCTAAAAATCAATGTAATCTGAAGATATTTCTTATCTTATGCTGTTTCACTGGGGGATTATCACTGAGATTATTGTCTAAGTCTTATAAAAGATGATTTAGTCATGGTAACTTTGTTCTTAATAAAATTAAGGAAGCTCCTTATGTTCTAGGAAAACCTGCTATATACAACTCATGTTGATACAGTTTGTCTAAGCTTCACATAGTCTAAAAGTCATAAATATTGATTTAGGTTAAACTTCAAGAAAAGGTTCCATGTTTAAAGGTCCTTGATTAAGAAATTACTTTATGTCGGTCAAATGTTTCTAATATATGTTAATATGAGGCTAATTTAGCTCACCAATGACCAGGTTTGGCTTTATTCTTAAACAATTTATAATCATTGTCAGGCAAGGTTTTACTTAAATAATTGTCTCATTTGTGGTATCTTCATTGTTTATGGATGTATGATACTTAAAACATGTTTCTTGCTCTAAAAAGTGACCTTAAACTCTGCTGTTCTGTGTCAAGTTTTGGCAGTAACTGATACCTAAATAGGTATATAGACTAGCCAAAGTTTTTTTAAAACATTGATGCTAAGTTTTTATACTGCCTTGTCTCTTTTGGACATACAATTTCTAGATTACATCAATTGATTAAAGTGTTGGGTAAATTGTTGTTTCCAGGGCTATCTTTACTTATAACTGACAGATACTTAAAAGATAGAATGTGTATGTTATGTAAATTCAAGATATAGCTTACCCTGTTACCTGAAAACTAAATTTAAATGCTAATCAGAATGATTTTAAACTATTGTATCATTCTCTGACTGGATCTACTTGGCTATCCAGATATGTTCTGTACCTCTTTAACTAAATCTGTTTTGTTAATCAGATGTGTACAGTGGATTACTAACCATATGTAGAAGCCAGAGTCAATTGAAAATGTTGGAGTTAAAAGGATAACCACTATTTTGGCCCCTATTATCATTTCAGAAGTCCACAGGAGATGATGGGAACCTGCTACCTTCTAGTATCTGGTAAGTTACCCATCTTCTTGATCAGGAAGGACATTCAACAGAATAATCACATCAGAGGTAAATCAGTCCTCCAGGCTTCACAAAAGAGGGCCACTTGTGCAGCCTTGACTATTACTAGCAGTTGACAATGCTGAGAGTAATAGAACTCCTCACAGGTCCAAGTCTCTCCTACTGAGCCATAAATGACCTCTAAAAATTATATGTATTATAATATAGTTAATTTGGGCTGCTTAAATGGTCTTAAACACCAGTAAGGGAGTATAAGTGCAAAAATATTACAATATAAACAAAAATTCAGACCAATAGACTGCCCTGCCAACATTACTATTGCCTTATATCATTTTCATTCCACAGGGATGTCTGTTTCTTTTTGAGGAATGTGGTATCCTTTCCTTCCCCTAAGTACAGGAATGTCTTGTGCTTTCCTCCTCACAATAGGATAGTCACAGTCCCTCCTACTGGCTATTTTTGTACTAAGGAGACCCCCCACACACACCCAGCTCTCTTTACTTGGCTTTATTTGATCATAATGATTGCTTTGTGTTGCCATCTATATTTTCAAAAACAATAATCATGAACCAGTTCCTGCTGCTGATAATTAAATATAAGATTTAATGATAAAAAAAGTGTCAGTGTTCTCAACGACAACTGACAACTGCTTGGCCCTCAAGGTTATCCTCATCCCAGACCCTTGAGGTCTTATATCTGATGTACCTCAGACCTTGGGCCTGCCCCCTGTTTGGACTACATAAGGAAACTGGCCATCTCCTTTAATTGGACATCTAATAATAATAATATAATTATAATTATATATAATTATTAATAATAATAATTATGCATGGACTTATATTAAAACTGTGTGTTCTAACTACTCTGTATAGGTTCATCTAATCTAGGATGAAAATAATTAAAATACAGGTTACCATGAGTATCAGCCATGGCATACAAAATCATTATGATGATAAAGAGGAGGGAATGTGATATCAAAGAAGCTAAAAGTTGAACTCATTCACTGAATTACTGTAAGAGATAATTGCTGAGTATCTAAACTTATGTTTGTTAGCACATAGAAAAATCCCAAAGACAGAACTGCTCAGAAATGGTCCAGAAGGACAGTAAGAAGGGAAAAAAAATAGTTTGTTTTTTTTTTTTAAGCTAAACAAAGTAAAATGTAGTTCATTGTTAGGGTGGCTTGACTACAAAAATGACTGATATGAAAATTGTCATATCTTTTTTTGTTCACTTACCCCTTCCCTTGGCTATGAAAACTATAAAATGGAAATAAAAATCTCAGCTCAGATCCAGAGTTCTTTGGAGAGCTATCTCAAGCTCTTTGGCCCCTGGTAAATAAACCCTTCTACTTTACCTTATACTGTCACTGGAGTAATCTTTTCAGAAAATTTCTGCAACAAATGGAGTGTGAAAATCAAACTACAAAAATCAAATTTTGTATAGTTAATATATGTTAATAAAATATTTAAAAATAAAATTCTTTGAATAATCTTAGAAAAGATATGAATCCAATTCTACATATATTTAATTGTAATTTGATTGTATTCTAAAAGCTTTTACTTAATATATAAAATACATTTGATACAGATTTCAGAAATTCATTGCAAAGAGATAACATTGAGATAAAGACACTAGTTCTAAGCACCTTTGTCTCAGTGAGACAGTCATAAAAAAAAAAAAAACTTTAAAAACTGTCCTAAAATCATTAAGAAGAAAAAAAAAGTTCATTCAATAGACTATGTACTTTTCATTAAAAAAATTATGTTTTGACATTGGAACCTTGGAGTATTGAGTCCCTATCCTGCCCCAAAGTGCTCACAAATGAGGACCACTCAGCAGAGGATTCTCAGCATGCAATAGAATCTGCAGGATTTCAGGACACAGGGTGTTCTCTGGAAGGTCACAAACCTCATAGCTCTGTTACACAGAATCTTGAATCCAGGAGAGAAGGGTTGAAAGAACCATCCACTTTCCGTATGCAATTTGCTTCTACAAGTTTGCAAGGAGTTCAGCCCCAAGCAAGGTCAGCTGAGAATACTATACCAGAATTTGGCTTTTAGTTCTGGAATATAGCTCAGTGGTAAAATTTTTTCTGGCATGCAAGAAGACTGGTGTTTAATGCCTGAACTTACAAATAGAATGTGACATTCAATGTAGCTATCCTACCTAAAGCCTTTAGAAATTGTAAGAATTAGGAAGTTACTTGTCCTTCCACTGGTACTGTGTGAATTACATTGTAGTTGTGCATAAGAAGGCTAAAATGCAGACCTTGTACTGCGTATTCATTTATTTTCCACTTCCTTGCAGTCTCTCACTGAATCTAGAGCTCACCAATTTGACTAGATAAGCTTGTCAGCAAGCCATAGAGATCCTGCTGTCTATGCTTCCTGAGCCCCCCCTACACAATGGGAATTTACATGGGTTCAGGTTCTCATGCTTGTGTGGCAAATACTTTACTCATTGAGTCACTTCTTCAGTCCCTATTTTTATTCTTCTTATTTTATTTTTTCTTAATATTTTATTTCTATTTACTTGAGAGAGAGAGAGAGAGAGAGAGAGAGAGAGAGAGAGAGAGAGAGAGAATGGATACACCAGGGGTGCCAACAGGTGCAAGCAAACTTCAGATGCAGGTACCATCATATGTATCTACCCAATGTGTGTCCTTTGGGAATCAAACCTGGGCTGGCTTTGCATCTGTGATGGTTTGATTCAGGTGTCCCTCATAAACTTAGGTGTTCTGAATGCTATATCCCAGGTGATGGAGATTTAGGAATTAACACCTCCTAGAGGCAGTGTATTTTTGGGGGTGAGCTTATGGGAGTAATAGCCAGTTTCCCCATGCCAGTGTTTGGCACACTCTCCTATTGCTATTGTCCACCTTATGTTGGCCAGGGGGTGATATCCACCCTCTGCTTATGCCATCATTTTCCCCTGATATCGTGGAGCTTCTCCTCGAGCCTGTAAGCAAAATAAACCCCTTTTTCCTATAAGCTGCTCTTGGTTGGGTGATTTCTACCAGCAATATGAACCTGACTGTAACAGCATCCAAGAGCCTTAATCATTAAGCAATCTCTCCAGCCCCTTGTTTCTCTTTTGAAACAGATTCTCAGTATGTGGTTTATAGTGGGCTTGAACATATGGTTCACCTTTCCCAGTCTCCTGCCACCATACCCAATAGTTCCTGTTGTTTTCTGGGCACCAGGAAACTACTGTGTCTGCTTTGTGTTCTACTGGACTTTTATAAAATGCTTAAAGAAATGTTTCTATTTTTATTCTTTGAAAAAACATAGTGTTTGTTTCAGCTATCAGAAAGAAAAACAGGAATAAAACACCAGCTATTGTATCCATGAGCATACTACTTCAGCCACCACCTGAATTGGGCAAAGGAGGCTAGATTCAATTGTGAGGAATACCAAAATTTAAAGAACTTTGAGAGGAAGATTATCCTCTACTCCCTAAATTTCCTGCTGCCTTCTCCATGGAAGCTCAGCCAAAATCTAAATTCAAGTTATAAAGTCATGCTGGGTACATGTCCTTTGAACTTACAACATCCAAGTTCCCAAATAATTATCAAGAATGAAGAATTGAAGGGAAACTATTTTCGATCATGCTACAAAAGTAGGAGGAAATAGCACCTATGTTGGCCATATCTACCAATGTTTTGCACACACTTCTATTGTTTTCCACCTGATGCTGGCCAGGTGCTGTTGTACACCTTCTGCTAATGCCATCATTTTCCCCTGCCATCATGGAGCTCCCCCTCAGGTCTGCTAGCCAAAATAAACCTTTTTTTTTTTTTTTTTCTCCCACAAGCTGCTCTTGGTTGGGTGTTTTCTGCCAGCAATACAAGCCTGACTGCAATAATTACCAACTTCAAGCTGTTAGATATTGACAAGACACAATGATAAATCTTCTCATATACCACTTTTTCATTAGTTATTTACTTTACTATATGGATGCATCATGTGTTAGTTCCATTTACTTAATATTATCCTATTATATTCACTCTTGTTCACCACCATTTTGCTGTGGCTCCCATTCAGTGGGGTTACTAGCATTCACCATGGGGTTATGAGTACATCAGTCACTTTTTGTTGTGGGGGGATGCCCCATGATACTCCCTCTCACCCTGTGGCTCTTAGAATTTTTCCATCCTCTCTTCTACAGTGTTCCTTTGGCAGATGTGCTGTTAAGTCTGCTTTAGACTTGTGCTTTCTTCAGCTTCTGGACCTCTACTTTGATGAGTCTTGCTTGTCCTCAGTGTCTCTCACTATCTCCCTCCACCAGGTTGTCAGGATAGTAGTGGAAACAACACACATGCTTAAGTTAGCACTTTTCCACTGTGATGTCTCCTGGGCCCTGTTAGATGTGCTAAAGGTGGCTTGTTTATGTTAGGCAGTCAGCTATCTTTCTTGTCATATTGGTGGATCTTGGTTCTCTCCAGTTTTCACTGTCATCTTTAAAAAAAAGAAAAAGAAAGAGAAAGAGAGGGAGAAAGAAAGAAAGAAAGAAAGAAAGAAAGAAAGAAAGAAAGAAAGAGAGAAAGGAAGAAAGAAAGAAAGAAAGAAAGAAAGAAAGAAAGAAAGAAAGAAAGAAAGAAAGAAAGAAAGAAAAAAAGAAGAAAAATCATATTGTCTGATTAAGAGTGAAAGCAGGGCTGGAGAGATGGCTTAGCGGTTAAGCACTTGCCTGTGAAGCCTAAGGACCCTGGTTCGAGACTTGGTTCCTCAGGACCCATGTTAGCCAGATGCACAAAGGGGCACACACATCTGGAGTTCATTTGCAGTGGCTGGAGGCCCTGGCACACCCATTCTCTCTCTTTCTCTGCCTCTTTCTTTGTCTTTTGCTCTCAAATAAGTAAATATAAATACATTTTTTTTAAAAAAAGAGTGAAAGCAACATGGATTAAAGGAGATAACATAGTTAACAGATATTTTGATTGCTGTAGCTAGTGGGAACTTCTTTCTGGAGGCTATTAGTATCATAGTCACAGGATTCTGCCTCAGTTTTCAGTTATAGGTATGAATTCCCTGCCACTGAGTAGGTCTCGTATCCAATCAAAGAACCACTGATTACCCACATAGTCTGTGTGCCACAGTTACACACAGGTATGTACATCGTGACTGGCTGGCTGGTTTTGTAGCTTACTTGAACACTTGCTTGTTCATGCTTTTGGTGGCTGTTATCATCCAGCAGGTTATGTAGGACTTTCTAGAACTAGGTGAGCTACTAGCAGGAGCTGGCTTCCTTATAGCTTCTAGCATGATCTCTGGGTATCCTGTATTTGAAGTCTGTACTGTCTTCAGCAATAGGGTCTTACTACTTAGGTTTGCTGGGTAACCAAGTGCATTGTCAATATCCTGAATTGTTTTGTGGATCACACAGGTCTTCCTTACCAACAGCTCATTCTGTAGTGTAGCACAGTTCTAGAACTGGGAATTACAAACCTGGGCCCATTATACCACTTTTTAAAAAATAAGCTTTTCGGGCTGGAGAGATGGCTTAGCGGTTAAGCGCTTGCCTGTGAAGCCTAAGGACTCCGGTTCGAGGCTCGGTTCCCCAGGTCCCACGTTAGCCATATGCACAAGGGGGCACACGCGTCTGGAGTTCATTTGCAGTGGCTGGAGGCCCTGGTGCGCCCATTGTCTCTCTCTCCCTCTATCTGTCTTTCTCCCTGTGTCTGTCACTCTCAAATAAATAAATAAAAAATGAACAAAAAATATTTTAAAAAATAAGCTTTTCACATAGCATCTTTTTTCTACTATGTAGTGCCACAGTGATAATCATGTCTTTACTTTATTCACTAGTAGTAAGGTAATTACAAACATGCTTGAACCTAACTTGCAAGCATTTTGTACTGATTTTTTACTTCCTCTAGCAGTTAGTTCAAGATTAAAAGTTACTGCCCTTTCTTCTAAAATGAGTATTTGTCAGTTTATTATAGGTTGTTTTGTAAAACACAAATTAAACAAATGTATATTTTCACTATAATTCCATAAAAATGTTCCAAAATCAAAAAAATCATGTTTGCTCATTGTTCTAAACTATTATATTTAGTATCACTTCTACTATCCTTAAATGCATAGCATTTCTAAAAAGTTCTACTATTCTTTGGTTGATTCAATTTCTTGTTCTTTTTATTGTTTGTTTTGTGTTCTTTTCTTTATTTTTTTAAAATATTTTTGTTCATTTTTTATTTATTTATTTGAGAGTGACAGACACAGAGACAAAGAAGATAGAGGGAGGGAGAGAGGATGGGCATGTCAGGGCTTCCAGCCTCTGCAAACAAACTCCAGATGCATCTGGATAACGTGGGACCTGGGGAACCGAGCCTCGAACTGGGGTCCTTAGGCTTCCCAGGCAAGTGCTTAGCTGCTAAGCCATCTCTCCAGCCCTCTTTTCTTTTTGATATAGGGTTACACTCTGGTCCAGGATAACCTGGCATTCACTAAGAAGTCCCATGCTGGCCTCGAACTCATGGTGATGCTCCTACCTCTGCCTCCCAAGTGCTACGATTAAAGGTGTATGCCATCACAAGTGGCTTGATTCAATTACTTAATGAAACTGAATATGGGATTTAACTAGGATTTAGCCTAAAGTTAAGCAAGTTTATTTCTATCATCTGCTATATTCAATGCTATAAACAATGTCTAGGCACAATGAAGGTATACTCAAGGGTGATTTATTAAACACACAAGAGCAATGTGTAAAATTCTATTCCTAAAAGGCAGACCAAATTGCTGAACCTTCACCAGGGCCTTACAGGGAACACCTGAACCACAAGACACTGGAGAAGGTATGATGAAGACTAACCTTAATCTTCTACATCTTCCCTCCCCCTCCCTCTCCCTCTCTCTCTCCCTCTCTCTCTCTGTCTTCTCTCTAACTCTTGTATATTAGTTATCTTTTTCCTCCTTCTCTCAGTTGGCACTGACCTGTAACTCCCAGAACCAGCATTTGGCCATTATCCACAATGAGCTTTTGATCAGAGAGACCTACAAGGTTTCCTAAAAGATAGACAGATTTCTGTCAGAGTACTTGATGACACACCAAAGGTTAGTGGTAAGACCCTACTGCTGAAGACACCTTATCTGGTTGACATGTAAAATGGAATGACATCGCTGGAAGTTGGAAGAGAGTCAGTCCCAAGACAGTCAGCGTGTCTAGTGCCAGAAGGTGCTACATGGGAGACTGGGGGGAAATGACCAATATCTGTCGAAGCAACTCATGGTCTAACCTACTTAGTAGCGAATAACCTGCTGTGATGCCCACACAAGTACAATAGTGGCACACAGCCATGGTGGGGAACCAACTGCTCTCGATCTCCTCGAGGGACCCATAGCTAGAGCTGGGAAACAAGTCAGAACCATATCCAAACATAAGCCCACTCTCCATTATCAATCTATCATCAATCATGGGCTGCAAGAGGGCCTACACCTATTAAATTCTCTATATATAAAAAAGTAAGGGTTATCTCATTTGTCCTGGTGCTAACTTACTCTCTGTTGGAGAATCTGCTTCTCTTTTTCAGATAGATGTAGAACCTAAGGAGAGAGCCACCCCATCATACCTCAAAAGGGTCCTGGCTGAAACTAAGAAAAATTGGCAATACAAGCAAGGGTACTGTTTTCCTTGTGAGCCGGATACCAGCACAAGGGGGAAGGAGATCAACACAGAAAAATCAACACCTAGCAAATCAGAGAACTAGTGCCTCAGAGGCTGCCAACACCTCATCACTGTATCAGACCAAAAATGAACGCAACATGGCTCAGGGAAATTTTGCGGAAGAGGGGGCAGAAAGAATTTCAGAGCCCTATATTGGGTCAATATGCAGAGACATTTATTTTAACCATAACTGTGGGCTAACTTCACAATGCATGACCCATATACCTCAACAAGGAGGGGTCATGGGGAGGGGGTAGGTCACAGAGAAGCCTAATAATGGTATCAAACTGACTATATTTGCTGAATACAAAACTAGTTAATAAAAAAAAAAGAAATCTAAAGTTGAAGCTTCAGAAAACTTGTTATGGAAAATCTCATTGACAAATCTATCTGTAGCTCACTATCATGGTGAAACATATAAAGGTAGTCAAAATCTTCTTCATTTAAAAATTGATATGGGCTGGAGGGACAGCTTAGCCATTAAGGCATTTGCCTACAAAGGCAAAGGACCCAGATTCAATTCCACAGGATCCATGTTAGCCAGGTGCACAAGGGGGCACATGCATCTGGAGTTCATTTGCGGTGGCTGGAGGCCCTGGCGTGCCTGTTCTCTCTTTCTCTCTCCCTCTCTCTCTCTCTCTCTCTCTCTCTCTCTCTCTCTCTTTCTCTCTCTGTCTTTCTCTCCTCTTTCTCTGTCAAATAAGAAAATAAATAAAAATAAAATTTTTTTTTTAAAGTTGATGTGCTGAGCAGTAATTACAATAGCCAATTTCTACCAAAAGACCCAACTTAACGTAAACAGCACATCTTAAACAGCAGAAACTCTCACAGGGGGACATAATCTTTAACACTTTGGAAGTTGGATTTTTGTGAAGTGTGCTTAAGACCCAAACTATTTGACCTGGCTATATTTTGGATAACATTTAAGATGTTGTCAGTAAATAAAACTATGATTGTATAGTCTGGATTGCAAATATTTATTCAAAGGTCCATGTGTTAAAGGACTCTCTCTAGGACAGCTGTGACACAGTATTGGATTTTTGTTATTGTTTGTTTAGTTTTTGAGGTAGGGTCTTACTCTACTTTTACTCACTTTACTTTTGTTGGGAATAATTCAGGTGATCTGTGACATGCTGGAAAGGGATTGTGATATCATGACATTTTTCTCTCACTCCCTGGCTGTGAGATGAGTGGCTTTTCTCTACTCATGTTCCCATCATAATATGCTGGCTCACAAAAAGACTTAAAGTCAATGAGACCAACTTATCATGGATGGGAAATCCCAAAATATGAGCCAAATTCCTCTTTGTAAGTTCATGAACCTAAATATTTCTTTCTTATCCATTTATTCTACATGCATGTACTGTGTGTTGTGCATGTGTGATACAAAAGAAGCTAAAAGTTGAACTGAATCACCGAGTTACTACAAAAGCAAATTGCTGAGGAGCTAAAATTTATCTCTGCCAGCAGATGAAAACAGTCCCAAAGAAAGAACTGCCCAGAAAGGGCCTGCGATAGTATAGTAATCCACGGAAATCCCTTTCAGATGGGTTTCAAGGTTGCTTCCAAGAAGGATCAACTAAAGGAGGAAGTTCTTCCCCTAGAGTGAGCCCTTCCCTTGAGAGTGGGCGGCCCACTTAGAGGAAGACTTCATTCATATATGGAAGCTCTGGGTGAAAAGAGCCCCTTCCTTCCTTCCTTCCTTCCACTTGGCTGCCAGAGCTGCTTGCTGCCTTCCAGAGTGGATTAAAGACCAGCGTGGACTGAAGACCAGCATCAACTGAAGACCCACATGGATCAAACCCTAGTGGCTCCTCAGGAAGTCTCCAGGCCTTCCTGTGCCATCTGCAGTGCAGGATCCAGACTTCTGAGGCATCTGGCCACCTGGACTGAGCAGTTACCAGGTTCCTTGATTCCCGGGCCTGCAACTACTACTGGACTACTGTAAAATAATCCAATACATTCCCTTTTTAAAATAATTCATTCTAGCAATTCTGTTCCTCTAGAGAACCATGACTAATACAGGGCCCATAGAGAAAATATGAAGGAATGACAGTTTAGGCTAAAAGAAAGTAAAATGGAATTCATTGCTTTGGTGGCCTGACTACAGAAATGATTGACATGCAAATTGCCACATCTTTTTGTTCACTTACCTCTCCCCATAGCTATGAAAACTATAAAATGGATATAAAATCTCAGCTCGAGGCCAAAGTTTCTTTGGAGGGCTACCTCAAGCTCCTCGGCCCCCAGGAAATAAACTCCTCTACTTTCACTTATACTGACATTGGGGTGATCGTTCCAGGGAATCTCTGCAACACATGTACACATAGGTGCTGCTGCAGCGTCCCTCTGTGGAAGTTAGAAGCTGTCTCCTCCATCACTTACCTATCTTTTTTTCTGTGGTATAGAAATTACACCCAGTTAGTCTACATTTTCTGCTTCTACATGACCAAAGGGGTGCCCAGCTACTTATGGAAAGGCTGGGGTAATTAAATTTGGGTTGAGCCAGGCCCCTTCAGACCATCATTATTGTGAAGGAAGTGAACTTAACCATGGAGCCATGACTCCATTCCCTCAAGTATTTCTTATACTGATGTTAAGCTGACTCACACTGAAAAAAAATGCATTTTCCAATCCTTTCTTTCAGTAAATTAGGAAATAATTACTTTCAGACTGTTGGTTACATGCTATATTCTTGTATTGATTTGTATGCTTCCATCTTCTAATATTTTGATGGCAAATAATCATTGTAGATGTCATGAAATAGGTTTGCCCTAGAATACATTTTATATTTGATAGCACCCCATCTCCTAGTCTAGAACTAGGGAAAAGAGGAAGATATTCATTGTTGTTTTGAAATGTCAGAAGGGCTTTTCATAGTAATCAAACTCTTCTTAGGCAGAAGAGATTTGAATGTCAGTCTTATTGAATGGTCTCAGATGCCTACTATCTTTAAAAGAAGTTGGCAGAAATGATTTTTTTAGCTCTTGTGTTCTGTCACCTACATTCTTGTACTAATGATGATTTCTGAATTTGAGACTTTACTCTTGTCATCATGTTTGTTATTTTCAGAAATTCCTCTTAGAATACTGAAGAAAACTCACTTCTATTTTATTATATCTTCTTAATGATATCATTAATAGCTGAAGGCTATGAGCTTACTAATGTCTCAAAATTATAACTTCTAAATAGCAAATTATCATAATATACAACTTGTTTTCATATTCAAGGTTTAAACAGTTCTGTTTTTTATTACACCATCAGTTTTTTCACAACACCATCACATATTAACAAGCAGAATCATGAACAAAGATAGGACTTTTATTCTATAGCATCACAATTCAAATTAATTACATATTTTAATACTAATCACAAAATGTTTTCCTTTCTATATTAAATATTTCAAATCTAATGATTCTAGGAAAAGAATTTCAGAGAGCACTCAAAAGAAGTTGTAAACAATGAAAAGCTGGATTCTTATTCAATGGGGTAAATGAATTGGTAAACTGTGTAACAGATCATTTTGAATTGAAATATCCTCTCGTGAAGATAAAAAGGAGGGTTTGGTTCAAGAAGTCAAGTCTGGGAGACCTAAAATTTAAAGATCACATAACCACTCCCCAAGATTATGTCACTTAGAAACTGAAACATTCCTTCCTAGAAGGAATTGGACAGGAAGTAATTTCCAGAAACTCAGGAAGCCAGCAAGTCTAGTAAAGGGTTTCAAGACCCCAACATAAGGCTGCATGAAGAGGAAATAATTGCCTGAAGATGCGAGTCTCCAGTGTAGCTATCTGAATGTGGTGTCCTGTTCTCCAGAGATTCAGCTTCTTTCAATTGTTGACTTTGCTGAGGTGGGCTTTCTGGTGCCTTAGGAATCATTCATACTCCCTTTTCGGGTGGATGGTGACTTTATGGCTTCTCTGATCTCTTCTATCTGCATTGCAATAGAAAATCTCTGTAAACAGTTTGTTCAAAAGAATTATTTAGGGCTGAAGAGCTGACTTAGTGGTTAAGATACTTTCCAGTGAAGCCTAAGGGCCCAGGTTCAATTTTCCAGATTCCACATAAGCCAGATGAACATGCATCTGGAGTTTGTTTGCAGTGGCTAGAGGCCCTGGTATACCCATTCTCTCTTTCTTTCCCTGTATCTAATGATAAGGTTAAAAAGAATTACTGAGAGTTCTAGGACTCTTTAGGCAATTACTGCTAAACTTAAAAAAAAAAAACTAATAAACAATCTTGAATCTCAAAACAGTGATTTTTTTTTTTTTTTTTTTTTTTTTTTTTGCAGAAAAGGGTTAGGACACTTGTGTGTGGATTACCTTTCCCACATGGTCCCTGAATTTTTCACATGCATTTCTTACTATAAGACATGCCCTTATGTTTCAAACTTGTAACAAGGTCCTTTGTACACTGATTCAGAGAAATAGTCATGGGGAAGGAAATATCAGCTATATTTACCTCTTTATTATTACAAGATCAACTTAAAATATCCCTGCAGGAGATTATGGGAAAGAGAAACAGTCTACATTATTGTTTTTGTATTTATTTCTAAATCATGTTCATCATGATAAGAAAATTTTGCTATTGATGTCTTAAATGAATTAGTAATTTATGAGAATATAAATCTTGTTCTTTATAATTTTTGACAAAAATACTGCTTGCATTTTCCTTTAACAAGAGTTTTGTCATGGATCAAGCTTTCCACGATCTTCTCAATAGAACTTCAGGAATAGAAACTATGAAATTCAGGACTAGTTTTTTAGATGACTAATTTAAGAAGGTGGGAGCTGGGCGTGGTGGTGCATGTCTTTAATCCTAGGACTCGAGTGGCAGAGATAAGAGGATTGCCTAGAGTTCGAGGCCACCTTGAGACTACAGAGTGAATTCCAGGTCAGCCTGGGCTAGAGTGAGACCCTACCTTGAAAACCAACAAGAAAGAAAAAAAGAAAAGAAGGTGGGATTTGTTCTCATGCATACAAAGTCATGGGACACTCTTCCTCACCATCATTTTATAGAATTTAGATATTGGATCTATATAATAGTATTTAAAAAATCGAAACTCAAATTTAAAAGGAAATACAAAAATTGAGATGCTACTACACAAGAGTTTTTAAAGTAATGAATTGATAAAACACTTTTCAAGGAAGACCAAATTTTTCTTTAGGAGGTGGGTTGGGTAATTCAAGTGAGACCCCAAGAAGTAGTCTGATGAATTTGTTTACTTCAATTTTGTTATAAAGACATTATAATTTGTGGTTGGACATCATATATATCATAGTGGACAAAGAAATATATACAAGCTGATCTTGAAAAAAGTACAGACCTAAAACTGAAATATGTTCTCCTTGTGATAGCAATGATAATACTGGTAATGGTTAGTTTCTAGGATTATTATTTTGATATTATCAATAACCTGCTGGTACATTTCTTTAATTACTAGAGGATTTTGGATTTTGATCACAGTAATGACAAATTTAAAGTGCTCTATTTACCAAGAACAATATTAAACAATTTCTTTTTGGGAAAAATAAGGTGCAGAAGTCAGGCATTGCAGTGCACACCTTTAATCCCAGCACTGTGAAGGCAGAGGTAGGAGGATCACTGTGAGTTAGAGGCCATCCTGAGACTACATAGTGAATTCCAAGTCAGTCTGGGTTTGAGTGAGACCCTACCTTGAAAACTAAATAAACAAACAAACAAACAAATAATGTGTAGGATGAGCACCTAGTATCTTATTTGTGGTAAAGAAGTAATTCAGTTATAGGTCTTTCATTATTTCAGTTGGGTGTTTTGTTATTCAACTAGTTTTCTGAAAAGATTTAAATATAGACTTCAAGTGAGATAAAAATACACAAAGAAAAATAGTTTTTCATGGCCAACCATTTTTGCATACCATTTACATACCATTGAAGTTTACATACCATTGAAGGAGATTAGGCAAAATCTAGCTTGTTTTTGACAGTTCCAGCGACAAATAGAGGCTCAGAGAGAACCAGGAGGTGCTGCCCCACATGCCACCTCACTTTGGCCAGAGAATGGAACTCATGTCTGATAGAGACTGACCTAAAGGTGCTCCTTGCTGCCTACAGTCTAATACACTAACTAGATAAATGGTCTAGGTGAGCTGGCACTGGAGTCCACCCTCCAA
Source organism: Jaculus jaculus (assembly GCF_020740685.1). NCBI lineage: Eukaryota > Metazoa > Chordata > Mammalia > Rodentia > Dipodidae > Jaculus > Jaculus jaculus. The sequence continues at coordinate 57,146,022 of NC_059114.1, read as the reverse complement.
GTCTACAAATCAATAAGATCTTCCCCTTACACACCTGAATCAGATTAGGAGACATTGCTTCTTCCCCATAACTGATGGTTACCCCCACAATGCATGACCCACATTCCCCAACTAGGAGAGGGGGGGAAGGAAGGGAGGAGGGTAACGATGGTACCAACATGGCTGTTTACACACTGTGTACATAAATAATTACAATAAATACATTTCAATCAACTGTAAAGACTATTCCAGCTTTTCCCTTGCTCTCTGTGGCTTCCCTCTCATCCGGGCTTTGGTACAGTGAGTGGCTAACCCTCTCACCCTCCCAGGATCTGGGGAGGGGTAGGGGAATTCTGCGCTTAGTCTGGATAGTTTTTCTGTTTGCCTCTGTTTTATAATTTGGGTTATCTTCTTATATTAAGTACATGTATAATTTCCCTCTGGTCTAGAAATCTACCATATGCGTATTTTCCTTACACTCTATCTAGATCTGCCACATGGATACTTTCTCTAACTTTAGTCCTGTTACCTATACATAAGCACGGATCTAACACTCTTCACTACTCATTTTTCATCTGACTATTTTCTCCCTGTTATTCTTCCTTAAGTCACCACCATTTGTCCTTTTCACTTTCTCCTATGGGGAAATTCAGGGTGGGTGTTATGGGTATTCCTTCTAAATATCCCTACATAAGCACCTGAATTTCCTCTTGGATGTGCTTATTCCAAAAAAAACTTCAATTTCTCATCATCTTTGCTGTGTTTCCTCATGTGTGCATGTTTTCTGCCTCTTCCTTGCTTATGAGTTTGTTCTAACCTTATTAGATCCAAATTTCTCTTAAGTGAACCCCACAAATTGTGATTTCTCCCTAAATAAACTTAATAATTTATCCTTCTTGAGTTCATTTTCATCAATTATTTGGTAAAAATAGAACAGGACCCAAAATTGGTGTTCATGAACTTGAGAGACCCCCCTGGAACCCCGAAATCCTGTATCACCATTCAGACTCTTCTGCCTTGGAATAGTGCATATTTCATTAGTAAAGCTGCAAGATAGAAACAGGTAGTGGGTAATTAACAGAAATATAGCAGAAGGCTATTGGCACAGGAAACTTTTCTCTTAGGGTGAAAATAACACAGGTCTTTTCCCCAGAAAGGACACAGACAGCAGACCAAAGGATGATTACTACAAAACCAGTTTTGGTGAACCAATAACTCACACCTCATTCTGGGTGGTGGATTCACATAGAAACTGTACCTTGGATCCTACTTCCACTTATCCTTCTACCTGCTATATAATCTAACCTTTTCCTAAAATCCATTGCAGGGGACATGAGTGGTTGGAGAGGAGAGAAGGCAGGATACTTACTGTAACTTCAGATGAGAGTCTTATAACTCTGCCATCTTCTGTCTACTAGGGAGTTGTTGATAGCTCCATTACTCTTACTATAGACAATGTATCACAGTGTTGTTCTGCTTATGGCTACCAGGCCAAAGTATTCTTTACCTCAACGTGGATTCAATTTATGCTCAGAGGAAAACTGCCATGCTGCAGTTGTGGCAAAACAATTCATATAGAGTATTAAAAATTCCATATCCATACCTTACCAGGTGCCAAAGAGTACTCACAAAGTATGGATGATATTTTAATGAGAGACACAGAGGGAAAGAGTTATTTGCTCATTCTTTCTTTTTTAAAATTATATTTTAAAATTCATTTTAAAGAGTGAGAGTGTATGGGTGTATCAAGGATGCCTTCTGTTGCTGCAAAAGAACACTAGCTGTGTGTACCACTCTGTGCATCTGTCTTTATGGGGGTACTGGGAATCAAACCCCCAGGCCAGCAGGCTTTGTAAGCAAGTGCCTTTAACAGTGGAGCCATCTCCTAGAGCCATTTCATCCTTTCTATTAACAGCTTGGCAAGCTTTCAGGTTTTCATTTTTAAGATATGGATTTGTGCTATATTTCACAATTCTACTCCATGCTGCATATGCTTGCCATATCAAGCTTCTTTAAACACTGCATTGATATTCCAGTCTTACATTGACTCACAACTATCTACTCAATAAAGTCTAAATCCCTCACATGATTTCTAATGCCTTTCATATTCTTCTTCTACTCACCTTCTCATTTTTATTTTTAATAATTCCCTGAGAATTCTTCAGATTGTTAGATCTAGTCTCTTTATCTTCAGACAAACTTAACAATGCATTTCCACATTTTCACCTGTGTATGTGTTGATCCCTGACAACACCAGGCTTGTGACTGCTTTTCCTTTGCCCCACTGCTTGTCCAAAATATGGCTGTCATTTGAGTACCAACACAAGTCTCATGGATTCTTAGGAACTAAACTCTTATGCCAAGAGCTGAGGGGGAATTAGTCAGGTATCCAGTTAGGAAATTATTAGGTATCCAGTCAGGAGAGAGGTCTCATAAATGGAATACCATGCCTGCCTACCTCAGCACAGAGTTAACCATCTGATGCAGTCTATAAACAGATCCTTACCAGGTGGACTCAGCCTCTTTGGGCTGCTCATCTCTCCTGAACTTCTCATTCCTTGCTTCAGTATGGACACCCCTTAACTCAGTCCCAGCTGGGCTGAGAGGGGATGTAGGGGACCCCTCCCTCCCATGTGGGCTCTGTACCTCCTGCTAGTCACATGGAAGAAGCTCTCTGTACTTTCACCTCTTCCTTTCTCTTAATTTAATAAAGTACTTTAAGTCTTACCCACTGGCCTATGGATTTTATTTCCTTAAGTTCATGAGATAAGGATCTGGCAATACCCCACATTATTGGTGCATTGACATACTGGCATATTGATAAGGAGCCACAAAATTCCCATTCCAGCTCTATGTGCATAAAGTGCAGAGTTGCTTGCTCTAGGAAGTTACTCTAATAAGGAACTAAGTGAACAAATATTGAGGAGGTTTTTTTTTTTTTTTCAGGAAATGACAGTGACTTCATCAGACCTGTGGGAAATAATGAAATTAGGATGGTCTTAAAGAGGTGTCTGGAATTGAAGCAAGGGCATTACCACATAACACCTGATTCAGACTGATCTTAAATATATTTCCCATACCCCAAAGCACTTGTATTAGGTGAAAGGAAACCCCAGAGATGAGATGTAGCAGTGGGAAAAGTTGCTAGCAAGTGGAATAAAGATGAGCAGTCCTGCAGGTCTAACTGGGAAGGGTAGCACACCACCCTGTAGAGCTTTGGGGCAACTTTAAAAATCTGGACAGAAATTGAAAATATGATAATATTTTTGTACTGACTTTCTATCAAGTTAAATAACATAGTCTCATCTTCCATAGGAATCAGGACTACCTTGATCCCTGAAAGAAGCATAACACACTGTAGGTATTTCTAGAACATGTGGCTTTGACATGTTATTAATGTAAGGAAACATATTTAGGAAAAAGAATGGATAGATAGATAGATATTTCTGAAATAGGCATGCACTGAATTATATTTGAATGAAATGTATCTGTACTTTGCACTGGACAACACTATTAAGTGCAGGACATAGGATTATTGAGATATTTGTAGAAATTACAATTAAATACCTTAAAAAAGTTTGTTTCAAATCCTGAAGTGGTACCTCAGGTCTTTAATCCTAGTGCCCAGGAGGCTAGGGTAGGAGGATCTCCATTCAAGGCCAGCTTGGTCTTCAGAGCGAGTCCTACATTAGCCTGGGCAAAAGTGAGACACTAACTTAAACAAACAAACAAAAAATATTGTTTTTACAATATATATTGTCTGCGTATTACTAAAGCAGTAAAACCAATGATTTAAATTATTAAGAATGAACTCTCCCCTCCCCCCCTCAAGAAAAGAGAAATTATCTTGTCGAAATTTTCTCCTGGAAATTTCATTAAAGACAATTGTTTTCTACTAATTAATCTTCAGTGAGCAGTGTTGTTGCCTATTATATACATGATACATCTATATTTAGTAATTAAATGGCTGGATGTCAAATGGAAATGGTATTATTTTATGCAAAAATTGGAGCATTAATGAGCTTTCCTCAGTGTAAGGTCAGAACATATTTAAATTTGGACTAACACTGGAAAACATACAGACAAATTGGTTTAACTAAATAAAGTTAATCATTTTTATTAAAATCCATTAATAGAAACTATTCAAAATTACTGGGCTACTTTGTCCATACATGGCTTTTATAAAAAATCACAAACAACTGAACTTTATTTTGCTTGATATAATTTAAGATAACTCACTTTGTACTTAGTCTAATGAAGAGTTGGGTCACTAGTTTTATCTCTGCATGATTTCTACACAACTACTGACAACGTAGAGTCAGTGCGAAAAATAGAAGCATGATTTTAATGCCTTAAATCATCAAGGCTTATTGAAAAGAAAAAGAAGCATGCGTGTGTATAATATTTTCTTCTCATTAATGCAATATTAGAAACATTTTGTTTTGCATTTGAAAAGACTATGATTCATCTTGAGGGATTTATGAAAAATAAAATTCTAACCTTTCTAAAACTGTTCCTTTAGGAATGTTTATTTTAGAGCTGTATTTTTCAATGTGAAAAACTGACTCACTTTCAAATATCCTCTAAGATTTTGTTAGTCATTAAGAACATTCAGCTCTTGGATAGTCATTCAAGGCAGTGTCACAAATGTCTGAGTTATTTTCAATGAACCCTCAATTATATGTCTTTATTTTTCTTTCCCGTTGATATGAACAACCTCAAAGAAAAAATCATTTCTATGATGGACAAAAGACATTTAATATTGACTTATGGGTTTCCCAGTGAATGAGGAGGATAATGAAAAATAAAAAGGATTGAATAAAGAATGCAATGCTCTGTAATCTTGATCTATTTTTAAAGAATCTGTAACTGAAATCCACTTCTGAATACACCATGTGGCATCATATCTAATGCCTCTCCAGATAGATAGCTTTTCTTTTCACAAAAAAAATTATCAATTATATATTTCAAAAATGTCAATCACATGAGAGCTTAGTTGGCCTAAACCACCTTAAGTCCTTGCAGGTCTTTGGGGTCATTGATTTTGTTCATTGGGCAGGTCATGAATGTGTTATGAATTGATAGGTTTCTGTCATAAGGAAAAGAGCTCAGACAAGAAGCTTTTGTAAATACATCTCATTCATATATTTATTTTTCCAGCTCAGAAAGAAGTCTGCTTAGTTTAATCCTACTCTTATTTCTTTTTGCTAACAATTTTAACTTGCTTTGAGGTCCATCATCATTTCCAGAGTTTAACTAATAAGCTGGAAAAAAAAGTCTCCTCAATGTAGGCCTTCTTCAACAAAGTCTATGTGACAAGTTACGATATATTTCAATAGTGCATGATTTTTTTCACAAATTTCATTAGCGCATCATTGATTGCTCATTTTTCAGCTCTCAAAACAATTTAACATAGTCTCTTTCATGCAGAGGATAACATATTCATATTATTTGATTTTTGATGAAACCAAATGACCCTTTAAATTTGCAATAGAATTCTTTAATTTTGTATGAGTTTCTTTACTGCTGTTCATTTAATTTTCTGTTTCCATTAACCATCTGCAAGCATTTGACTCTCTGACAATTATTCAGCTGTGCTACATTATGACTGACACACTTTATAAATCCCCCCCCCAAAGAAAACAGAAAGGAAAGAAAGTGGATGAGGGTTAGAGATCACCAGAGAAGGGAGGAGAAAGCAATCGAACACAAATGTCATGGTTTGGAATCATGTATTTTCCATTCAGCTGAAACATCTGAGTGGTAATTATTGGTCCAACTGTAAATCTAGCCTAATTGCATTTTGTCTTCATTTTTGATAAGCACTTCGGGATGATGATGATTACTCTTGCTAAATGCATTTGTTCCATGAATGTTTTCCCACACTGATGGCCAGCAGTCCTTGCAGATAAAAAAAACTGAAGACAAAATGGCTCAATTCTGCTACAACTAAATCAGTATTGATTTTTTTTTTTTTTCAAGTAAAAGAGAGACCTTCTATGTGTGCCTTTCATTTTTCTGCCTACCCACCACATATGGGGATTTGGTCAGTATATATTAGACAGGATCTTAAATAACTGACATAACTGAGAGGCCATTTCTGGGCAATTATCACTTATTAACTGTGTCACTTGTCTGACAAATAAAGAACATTGCATCTTGCCCATTTTCTTAAAGACCTGAATTGAAAAGAACCCTACGGCTTGATTTAATTTTTCTTTGTACCATGGAAACCTTTTGCCATGTTGACTTCAATGTAATTTTTGCTTCATTATACTTATGCTTTTTTCCCCTTCCTATTATTGAATACCCGGTGAGCCTTTCAATGATGGCACAGGGACAGGCTGTTAGTGGCCTTTCATAAATCTCTGTATTTCATAGTAGAGCAATTAAACTAAACATTTAGATTTCTGCTACAAATTTAAATGCACAAGTGGAAGCAAATGGCTGTGGAATTGAAGGGCATTTCATTGCTTCATCGTTGCACTTCAGCTTTTCACTGAATGCTATGACAAAGAAAGTCTAGAAAAATTGTAGTTCTGGAGGCTTTCAGATTAAAAAAAAAATTCAGTAATGTAGCATTAAGTACAATCTACACAGAATGAAGACCACATGTAACTATTCATTGGCCTGATTTAGACATTGCATTTAAGTTCTTGAAATATTTATGAGCAACAATTAAGGCCACCTTTGACAATGGGGCAAGGGAGAAAGCTGCCTTCGTGTTCTGGAACAAGGCAGTCTCTCAACAGTGCTTGCTCTAACCTGGGGCAAAACACCTGCAGAGGGTGGATAATAGCTCAAGTTGTTAAAAAAATAAATTAAAAAAATATATAAAACAACACTAATACTGAGAGCAGTACACCAAAAAACAAGCTTACATCATACGAATCTTCTTAAAGTCTGCTACAAAGCTTGGCCTTCCCAGAATTAACATTCTGATGGAATAGAATGTTCACAAAATTCATTCTTGGCAGACAGTTGTTTCCTTGATAAGCATTCCTCTTTCCCTTGCCAGGAGCTCAGAATTTCATTTGCTGTTTCACCCACCCCCATTCCCTGTGTCTGTGGCTAGCTGGGAAGAAGAAGAGAACAGCACAAACCCTAGGCTGGAATTCACTGAGCAACAGTTTTCCTGGCCATTGGGTTCCTTTAGGGTGGACACACAATCTGTGCCAATTTGATCAAGTCTTCTGATGACTGCTAGCAAAGACTGGACAGTGACAATGGAGCTTCTAAGTTTCCACATCTCAGTCCATTGTACAGATGCAGAAAAACCAGCGTCTTGAGAGCAGTGAAAAGAAAGCAGGCCCTGGGACCGTCACTTAGGTTTGTGCTCAGATGAGTCAATGACCTCGCTGGTTGCTTAAGCCAGTTTGCATTGATTTTTCTGTTGACAAAATAGGTAAATATAGAGGCTAAATCTATTCGGGTAAGATTATGGAGCAGCATGAAAAGAAAATAGATGCAGAAAATAAATGCTCAAATTTTAGTTTAGAGAAAGTACAAGTTATCATATTCCTTTGTCCCTTACACTTTTTCCATCAAGTACAATAACACCCTTTGTGTGAGGTGAAAATTCTAGCAGTGTCATGAATTTACTTTGTATTACACATACATCATGAAAAGTTTCTATATCACTTTTAATTTTTAACAAATTCAAGATTAATTACCAGTTCCAAAAATAAAATAATAGTCATCAATTTGCCTTCCTGTTTTCTTGTTTAATAATTTCAGAATTTAAGAATGTAAGGGGAAAATAAGATTCTGTTTTTGACCACTTCACTTATCTCCTTATTAAATTTGGCTTAAGACTGGCAATGAAACATGGGATACTTTTTTGAAGAAATCAAGGAAGGGAAAACGATTTAGTTGCTAGTCATGACCTAGACACAGATATGGTGGGAAGGCATTTGAGCTGAGGAATAAAAATGGTCTCAAAAAGAGAGAAATCAGTCTCCCTACCATATTTGGAAGGAATCTCATGGTATGTAACTAATGTTTATGCTTTACACTTGAAGTTGAAATCTGTATTTCAGGTCTACTGTTGGAAGTACAGGACCAACAAGAGCAGCAGTTTTACCACATTGTGTGCACTATGTACAATTGTTTCATTAAAACATCAGGGATAAGCAATCTCTCTGATTTCTGGCAATGTAGAGTAAATATATATTGAGAATAGATACTCCTATGAAGTACTAGAATAAACCAAGATATGAAAAAAATGTAACAGCAAAGTATAAAAATAGGGCTGGAGACATGGCTTAGCTGTTAAGACAATTGCCTGTGAAGCCTACGGACCCAGGTTCAATTCCCTAGATCTCATATAAGCCAGATGCACACTGTGGCATATGTGACTGGAGTTTGTTTGCAGTGGCTAGGGACCCTGGCATGCCTATTCTTTCTCTCTCTATGTATGTATGTATATATATATGTATATATATATATATATATATATATATATATATATATATATATATATGCCTCTCTCTCTTAAAAACAAATATAATATTTTAAAAAGTGTAAAAACTATAAAATTGATTCCATTTCTCTGTTTTGTATTCTTACCAATAACCATATTTATTAAGGTCTTATTTCTGAGAAATTAAGCACTGACTCCTGAGGAAGCTCTTTGTAGGCTGGCAGGAATCTAGCAATGACTTGGGACCCCATTTGGCCACTGCTTTGCAGATAGTGTCAACAATGTTATCATTAAAACAAAAAGTCATTAAAGAGACATTAAGTAGAACTACTTAGGCCCTAAAACATATCTAATGATTAAACAAATGATATTGATAGGTAATTAAAAAAAAACATGTTTTCTATGTTGTATGAGGAAGTTGTAGGTGGTGGGTATGTCATTTCAATAACCACCAAAGAACTGAAAATAAGGCAATATGCTCAATATCATCAAATTAATGATATGCATGGGTATATGTGTATCCCATATGTATGTGCATATACCCTTATTACACTCACATACTTTGTTTGCATTTTTTGTTTTAATGAGCAACACTTACCTATTAATATGATAGTATCATTAGGAATATTTATTTCTATTGCAAGAGAAAACAATTCACCTGAAATCATTATCATTAAAATTTGACATTTTTTTTTTGGTATGTTTCTAGTGGGGACACAGATCTATAAAATAATGTTTCTTTTTTCCTTCTTTCCCTTTTTCCTTTAGTCATTCATTTCTTCCTTCATTCTTCACTCTCTTTATTTGTTCCTCCCTTCCTCACCCTCTTCTTATTTTAATTTTCCATTGTTTCAAAATAAGATTTGTGATGCAGGGTGGCCTCAGACATGCTAGGTATCAAAGGCAAGACCCAAATTTTTCATTCTCTACCAAGTGCCTAAGTGTGAAACTCAGAGAAAGCAAATCATATGACAACAGCATTTAATGTTTCCTCCAATTTCAGTAACTTATGAATGAATCTGCATGATGTTTTCAATTAAGACTTTATTCTGATTGCATTGTTTACTTTCTTACATTTTATCACAGTATATCACAAAGAACGCATGATTTACATTGGTGTTCTCACTTTACATGTTAAAATATGCATTAGACTCCTGGACAGCAAAACAGAATTTTTGGAATGATAAAATGATTAATGCATGTGAAGTAAGCTCCTAGAGCCATCATGACTATTGTAAAGTTTAAACATTTAGTTTTCTGTCAAGCAGTTATGAATTTAATATTATGTTTTTTTTTCTTTTGTTGTTATTTTTATTTTGAAAGACAGAGTGAGAAAGGAAGAGGTAGAGAAAGAAAGAGAGAATGGGTACACCAAGAACTTCAACCTGCTTCAAACAAACTCCAGACACCTGTGCCCCCTTGTGTACATGTGTGACACTGGGCACTTTGTCACTGTGTGTCTGGCTACAAGGGATCTGGAGATTTGAAAACCAGTTCTCAGGTTTCACAGGCAAATACTTTTAACTGTTAAGCCATCTCTCCAGCCCACATGTTAGTCTTTTTGATGTTAAATTATGAGTACAAATAAAATATATATTCTCAGCTATATAGGTACCATTTGAAGGCTTTGTTGGTAGTATTTATGCCATTCCCTGCTCCAAGAAGTTTTGGAAGTATAAGGAACCAATAGAGACCAAGTGGGAAAGCCAGATTCATTTCTACTCAGAAGTTATTGCTAATCGTTGTCTTTTCATTTCTCTTTAAGCAAGAAAGCAAAACAAGTGCATAAATATGAAATTGAATATGAAAAAAAATCAAAATAAGTCAACATGAGATGACACAGATATCAGACAAAGATGTTTTTTTTTCCAGAAATCATGACAAATAAGTAAGACTATTCTTCAATCTGGAACTGAAAGAATCCTGAATTCTACTTCCAGAAAATAACCTTCAAATTATGGGCCAAAAGTTATCCAACTGAGGAAAACCTAGCAGAATGGGTCACCAACAGGTGCACTATAAAATAATGTATAGAGAAAATTCCCTGGGTAGTTATAAAATGATAAACAAAGTAATGCTAGAACATGAGGGAAAATAAAATGAAAAATAAATGTAAGTCTAAAACTAATACAATTTTTGTGCTTTTGAGATTCTAGTTACTTTTTTTGTTTTGTTTTGTTTTTCAAAGTAGGGTCTCACTCTGGCCCAGGTTGACCTAGAATTCACTATGTAGTCTCAGGGTGGCCTCGAACTCACAGTGATCCTCCTATCTCTGCCTCCCAAATGCTGGGATTAAAGGCGTGTGCCACCACACCTGGCTCTAGTTACAAAAGTAACTAGAACTGATATGACAATTGATTTAAAAACCTTGATAATGTAGTTTTTAATGTAAAGTAGTTAACATAATTATAAAGTAGAAGATATGAAAATATGATTCAAGGGCTGGATTGAGCAGAGCGGGGAGCCTCAGGGATTGGGCTGCGCTGCAGCCAGAAATGCTGTCTAGCCAGTGGACACTGAGGCCAGAGGAGTTGGATGACACAGACCTCTGAATCTGCTGGAAGTACACGCTATGAACCCTTTGTGGAGCATGTTTGCAGGCCCTGTGCTCAAATGATCTGATGGGGATGAGAAAATGTTAACAACAGGAGATGTGAAAACTAGTCCTCCACGAAGTGCACCAAAAAAAGCAGCTGCCTTCTATTCCCAAAAATGCTTTGCCCATCATGAAGCCTACATCTCCTGCCCCAGCAGTACAGTCAACAAATGGCACACATGCATCTTACGGACCCTTCTACTTGGGGTACTCACTTCTTGCAGGTTTTACCCTGGTTGTGAAGCAGAAGTTGCCAGGTGTCTAAATACAGCCATCTTACCTCTCTGCATTAACGCGGTTTTGAGTAATATTCCTACGCACGGGCTATATCAGGATGGCATGTTCAAGTTTACAGTTTATATCCCTGATAACTACCAGATGGTGACTGTCCACACCTGGTGTTTGATATTCCCATCTTTCTCCTACTAGTTGATCCCACCCCAGGTGAAGAGAGCGTTTGCAAAGTGGAGGCCAAACCATAACCATATTTGGCAAGTTTTAATGTTCACAAGGAGAGTTTTCTACAAGATCTACACAACAAGCCCCCTAAACACAGAAGCTGCAGTACTGTGTGAAAAAGATGTTCAGCTTTTTAAAAATAAAGTGGTCGACGGTGTTAAAGTACGTAACTGCTCATTTGTTTGACCAGCCAAAAATAGAAGATCCCTGTGCAATTAACTTTTCTCTATGGAACCCTTCTGCGCATGATGAAGGCAGAGAGAAGATGGTGACTCAGAAAAGAAGCCTGATGAGCAGCCCAATAAGAGTGTTCATGTTGCTGGCCTTTCGTGGGTAAAGCCTGGCTCAGTACAGCCTTTCAGTAAAGAAGAGAAGACAGCAGCAGCTTAACAGACGGCAAATGTGGTGCACCGCGCTTTCCTCCTGGACTCTGGCCTCATTCAAGCCGACTAATGGCAAATGACTGCCTGAAGAGTAAATGCGTAACAGCGACTGATCTCTGCAATGCCGGTGGATTCCTAGGTCCTAACAGCAGCGGGTGGAAGGCCCTCATTAAGTAATGCGTTACTTCTAGGCTGGCTATCTAGATCAGTACTCCAGATTACTGGGGACCTTGAGGCTTAGTATTTTTTCTGAATATGATGCTAGAGGTAAGTTGAGTTTACTTAAACTAATAGAGTGGAGAAAAACCTGCCCTCTGTAACAGTTTGCAAGGTGGTGCTTTCGGTTTTACATCTGTTAGGATATGGAGAGGAAAGGTGTAGAGAGAACAGCTTCCAGATCTCAGCACTTTCAAGTGGAAGATTGTGAATTTCAGTCTTCAGCCTACTTTCTTAACCATCTCCGAGAAACATTAGAAAACTGGGAGGAAACCAGAATGCTTGTTCATGTTTTTTTTTTTTGTTGTTGTTTGTTTGTTTTTTAACGCAAATTACTGTATTTTTTTTGGTAAATGGGAGAAAAAGTGTTGGAAACGGTTTTTTAATGAGTCAGATATTTAAATGATGAATGACTGTGTTTAGTAATGATACAATAAACCAATAAATGATTGTTTTGCCATTTATGCAAAAAATTAAAAATAAAAAAATAAAAGTGTGATACATTTGTCTGCTTTCTGTTACCAGTAATGCCATTCCAATGATTAGGTAACTAAACAAAAAAAAAAAATTTGATTTTCTGTCATACTTTTGGAGACCTTAGTACAAGTAACTGTGCCTTAGGATTACCCTCCTATTTGCAGATTCCACAAGAAGTGCACAAGTGGTGCAAGACAGAATGTGGTAAAACTAATCTCTCTCTCTCTCTTGCTCTCTTTCTTTCTCTCTTTCTGTATCTCTGTCTCCAAATCCAGCAGTATTCACAAAGATTCAACCATTGTGGCTTCAGCCTTTTCCCAAACACTTCCTGAAGGTCCTACTTTATTGTTGTTAAATGATAGCAATAGACTATGTTTTAACATATATGATGAAATATATTACATTTACAAAATAAATATGCATGTAATAAAAATAGACATCCAAAATGTTATACAAAGAACCACACCCCAATTTCAACTTGAATAATTTAAAACTAAATTCCGAAACTGTCTCAGTAATCCAACAGAAGGTAAGAAAAAGAAAATAAGAACTAAAGAATAAGATGAACGAAAGCCCTCACATATGGATAATTAAATAAATGCAAATGATTTAAACAAACATTCTCAAAGTAGCCCAAAATACTGCAGTAATTTCCCATCATTTAATAGCCAACAATGTAATAGCCAAGCACTTAAAGGATTAGACCACCGTAGGTAAATTGTGGCCTTCAGCTGAAACGCATTTCGTTGTGTGTTATTGTAATATATGTTTGCTCGGAAAGACTTTTACACTTGTAAACTGTGGAATATAAGCAAAAGGTGTAATATTATTTTATAATGATTAAATCTCAATAAAATTCAAATTTTATCATTAACAAATACAATTTTAATTGATATAGTGTAAATGGCTGGGTTATATAGGACCCTTATGAAGGTAAGCATTTATTATAAGAAAACAAAAATGTTTATTCTTTGTCCATTGATTGAAAAAATTTGTTGACCACTGTTCAGAGGTTTTCAGGCCCATATTCACTCACATATGCTCACAAACCGCATTTTGCCATGCCATGTGAAATATATTCTTGTGGTTCTTATAGTTGTGTCCCATTATCATATTTTTAGTGAGTCCTTTTAATTTTATATTAAAATTAGACTATACTTTCAGGAATCATTTCTATAGTTCCTTATATTTGGATTTTTCAACATTGAGACCATTACTCTCAACAGCCCCTTGAAAGATTGTTTTTCTTCAAAATTGAGCACGGAATCTATAATAATCTAACAAACTATGGAGCAAATAAGTATAACATATGCATAAAAATTTCATTAGTCAAACTCACACCTAGAAAAAAAGAACTCTATCAGTTTACTAATCTAAAGGGACAAAACCCATGACATGAGCATGGTACAGGGATACCTCATATTGTGAATACAAATACGGCTCTGAGGGTTCATGATTTAACCTGCGGTCTTGAATTTTGCCTTAATCATCTATTTAAACAACATATTTTACTGATAAATAATAGAAACCCACTCATTTTCTTAACAAAGTGTTACAGATATTGAATGAAACTTTGAAGCTTCTTTTACCCAGCATAGATTAAATGAAAATATGAAGCAATTCCATATAATATTTTTGTATAGTGCATGGTTTTAAAATGCAATTATACTTCTCTTGGCACGTGCAACATTGTGAATAGTTAGGAGCATGTTCTTGCTAATTCCTGAATATATTGACAACATGGTAGCAATATATCATGAAACTCAAGCCTGTTCCATAAAAGGTAACATGAGCAGGTGCATTTCTGTTTAAAGTGTCTTATATGGAATAACTACCTTACTAAATACATACAACCAACTAAACAGTGGCTTACAAATAAGCTTCTACCTTTTCCTACCACCTTAATTGAGATCATTAGATGGTTGATATATGTATATGAATGCTTATGATTTATTAATTGTTGGCTCCCCATTTGAACATGTATGTATGTATGTATGTATGTATGTATATATTCATTCAAGATATCTGAATTATGTGGCATAAGCCTATTAACCATTTTGTGTACTACATTCCTGATATTAAATTGTACTTCTGTTGTACCACAATGTGGATGCTTACAAACAGAAAGGGTCATTGTTAATACCAACAGATTGTATGACAACTGAATTTTTACCATTAAGGTTTCATATAGGAAAGCAACAAACATAGAAATTTTTTTTTTAAAAAGTGTTCAGTATTTATCTTTAATAAAATATTTTTTTGCTAAAATAAGAGTATCATGAGTTCAAAATTTACTGATGAGCAACCTAATTACAGTGCTATAACCCAGTCTGTCTACTTGTGCTAATATATAGTCTGATTCAGTTCAACATGCCCTACCTCTGGATTTCCATTATAATTGCCATGACAACAGTAGCTAGATACTGCTCTTCTTGACTGCTACAAAAGTACATTAATTCAGTATCCAAGAAAGTAAGCCTTCCCTTCAAGTTTGGTGACTATTTCCTGCCACTGAATTGATGTTTTCTTCTTATTTGGATAACTTTCTAAATGATACTTTCTCCAACAAACGAGAGTACATTGGAAAGAATGAAAAAACTATATGATCAGTATCAGTTATCTTTCTCGTCCTTGCTTCTTTACTTGCTGCCTGAGTGTGCTAGTGGGGTGGACACTATCTTAGCACATGTGGACCAATTACTTTGCTTTGAAATTGCAGCTATGGTGGCTTTTTAAAGACACTGTTTTCTTGATCTTTCTATCCTGGATGAGATGGAATGACTAAAAAAGTTGTTATTCTCAGTATACATATGCAATTATATATGGCTCTATCTTTTAAAAAAATGAAATGAACCTCAAAGTAAATTTGAGCTGAATTTAAATTAGGATAAATTGGGACATAGAAAGCTGACCTTGTTGATATAAGACTTCATGATTACATTTTAAAAAAAAACTTCTATGATAATTTATGTGATTTTAGAGGTACATATAAAATCTTCAGTTTTAGCAATCCTGTGGCTGGAAAGTAGGATAATAGAGACCATCCTCAATAATTACAGTTCTGAGTCAGATACAAAATGTTAAGTGTGAAATGACAGGAGAAAATGGCATTGATCTAACTAACTTTAAGAACAAATCTCCCATTTTCCTGATAAAACCTTTGGCTGATAGCTATTGAGTAAGAGTCTTTATCTATGGTTTTATACATAAAAGAGCATCACTTCACAGCAAAGTAAAGATCCATGAATTTAAAAGTATTGTGTGTGTGTGTGTGTGTGTGTGTGTGTGTTTTCAAATAGCACAGTAATATATACCAAACTAGAAAGCTAAGTTCTGTTTCCATTTATTTATTTTATTTTATTTTTTAGGTAGGATTTCACTGTAGCCCAGTCTGACCTGGAATTTACTATGTAGTCTCAGGGTAGCCTCGAACTCATGGTGATTCTCCTACCTCTGCCTCCCAAGTGCTAAGAATAAAGGCATGTACCACCACACACAGCTTCTAGGTTTTCATTTGAATAAATTATATAATTTTAATAAGCAGCAAAAAGAATCATTTAGGGAAATATAAAATATCTACCAAAATTGTATGTATAATTTGTGATATTTAGATAAGCTTTCCTGTTAGCTAAGATGCTTTTACTAAAGGGAAAGAGAATATGTGAAACTCTACTTTGAATTGCCATCAAATCTGGTTTTGATGCAACAATTTCTCATACCAATTGGATAGTATGAAATAAGATAAATTAGGGCTGGAGAGATTTCTTAGTGGTCAAGGCACTTTCCTATGAAGCCTAAGGACCCAGGTTCTATTCTATCCATGCAAGCCAGATGCACATGAAGGCACATGCATATGGAGTTCATTTGCAGTGGCTAGAGGCCCTGGCATGCCCATTCTTTCTCTCTCTCTCTCTCCTTTTCTCTGTCTCTAATAAATAAATAAAAATAAATCTCAAAACTATGAATAATTGAGATATGCATATGGAAATAGTATCTTGGTGGATCAATTGAATGCATTTTCCAGGATCCTTATGTCAGGACAGAAAAACAAATAGACAAAACTAATTTGGAGGCAACAAATGAACCAATGGGACTCTATCAAGCATTTAAATAATTCGTTTCTAATTAATTAATCTCAAATACAGGGAACTTTAATTGTTACTGTAAATAGAGAGTGGAATGATCTTTAATGTACAATGAACTCAAAGACTAATGATATGTTGTAAAGTGGATTCACAATTTTCTAGAACAAATTATATCAAACACTGTAGTCCAAACATAATAAATATTGAAAATTTGTTTATAAACTTGAGACACACAAGTGAAAATAAGGTGCTTATGCATTTGCTTTATTCTATTGCTAAATTTAATTATTCAACATTCATAATCACTAAGTAAATAATTATAAAATAAAAAATTGATAATAAAACTCCTAGAAAATTGTTGTCACTGTCAGTCTGCCCTGAGTGACTTGAATATCAGCCCAAAATTTGAGCCAAAACAGCAAAGTTGGGGATGGATTATTGGAAGCTCCTCTGTAGTCAGTAGGACCATATGCTTTAGAAAGGCAAGGATCTCTTGCTCAATATGCCTAAATTCATTTACTGTGACTTGACCATTAGATTTTATTTCTTTCTGAATTCCATCCTTTCTATTCTCAGTAGAGCTGTTAAACATTTGGTTTAATCACTACTTAGTAATTACTATTAATTAGTACTAGATTATTATTGTCTTCTCTGTATTCATGTGCTATAACTCATAACCATTGCAGTGAACCTCAATTAGATTAGATAGATATCATTTATGTATTTAATCCCAAGCTCTACTGTTAGCTCTAGGGCTAGAAAACTGATACATGCCCTTAAAATTCTAGTAAGCATATCCTGCATTGCATGAGTTAACCACATGTGACACATGTATTTAATAATTTTCATATAATGTGAATCATTGTGGAGAAAGCAAATTAGAGGAAAGAGATAAAAAATACCTTAATATTAAGTGGCAGTGAAAAGATATTATGTTCAGAAAATGCTAGGGAGGAAGGATTTTAGGTGAGATATGTTAGGTTCTTAATGATATGATGAGACTGTAGTAGCAAATAAGGTAGAAAAACTCTCAAGAACAAAGGGGAATAAAAAGAAAGCAGAAGGAAAAAGAAGGGATAGGGAAGAATGGATGAGAAAAAGAAAGAGAAAGAAAGAAAATTACAGCTGAAGCCACTATATCATTGTTTCAAAGGAGAGGTTGTAGACAGAGCAGCACTTATTGATCATCAATGAACTGCTCAATCTCAGGTTTGTGCTCCCACCAGGGTATTCAACGGGTATTCATTTAACCAGCTTCCCTGAGTTCATCAACCTCTTTTACTTCTTGGTCCCTAACTTCTTTTTTTTTTTAATTTTTATTTATTTATTTATTTGAGAGCGACAGACACAGAGAGAAAGACAGATAGAGGGAGAGAGAGAGAATGGGCACACCAGGGCTTCCAGCCTCTGCAAACGAACTCCAGACGCGTGTGCCCCCTTGTGCATCTCGCTAACGTGGGACCTGGGGAACCGAGCCTCGAACCGGGGTCCTTAGGCTTCACAGGCAAGCACTTAAACGCTAAGCCATCTCTCCAGCCCCTAACTTCTTGATGATGGTTCAATACCTCTCTTGCTTCTATTTCCAGAGTTATGAACACCTCACTTTGCCACAGTACTTTTAGAATCAGTGAAAGTTGCAACCATATGTAGGCACCCAGACAAGATGTTGTGAATAATACCAGAAAGCAGAATTATGACAATCCAGAAATGTGTACTAACATTCAACTGGATGATGTTAAAACATGAAAAAAAAAAAAAAAACTTAGATCAGAAAAGATTCCTTCTTCCAAGATGCATTTTCATAGAATCTATAAAGAAAAAAAATTCATACTTACCTTGTAAATGACTAGGTTTGATCTGTAGACCTGGCCCAGCTCAGTTAGGAATAACTTAAAATTTTTCTGTAAGGAAAGTGTAAGAGAAAAGCAAAAGAGAACACCAGACTTGATCTCTACAGACAGACTGTAGAGAGAAACAGTGAGAGGCAGACGTCTTCCCACAGGGTGAAGGCTGAAGCACCGAGTCATGCTTGAGTGCAAGTTTATAAGGAGGACCCTAAGAAAAGTAGACTGGACCAGCTGTAGGTCCAAGGAAGTAGATAAGGAACTATAGTTGTTTGTGTATTTACTCAGAACAAGCACTTTTAGCAAAAAAAAAAAAAAAAAAAAAAAAAAAAATTGTCTAGGAAGGATATCCCACCACATGGTTTCTGTTCCTTCAAGGTTTTCTGAGCTAAGGTAGGTTTAGTTTATCATTCAGAAATAAACAGGCCTGTCAAGGCCATGCTTATGAAGTTTCTTTATTGCTTGCTGGTCTTAAGGATAGTTGTTAACTGTTTAGTTTCCTGTAGCTTTCAGGGAAGGCTATTTATCCTTCATTCCAGACTATGGAAAGATAAAATAGATTGGGGAGTATTGGGATGTGTGGAGAATCTAGGGAAAAACTGCATAGGCCAGGACTCATCTCCATGTACTTCAAGCTGAAGGGGGCAGTAGATCTTTTGGGGTGTCCTTCATAGCCCTGTAGAGGTTGGAGGCTCAGGGGCTGATATTCAGTGGAATTTAGTGACTCATTGTAAAGTGCAGATATGTATTTTTCTTGGAGGAATTTTGTCTTGGAGTGAGGCATCTGAATATGCAAGGACCTGAGCCCAGTAATGAGCTTAACCACAGAAAGAAACCATTGCCCTAAAACTGACCAAAAATTACTTTTATGGATTTGGTTAATTTTTGTTTGATTTTATCTATCTGCTGTTGAATAATATTATAATTATATGTAATATTGAAGTAGCACATTCCAGGAAATTGCTGACATCCTATATGATGTTTTAATAATAGGAAATCAATAGTAGCACTATTTTGTCATATTGAAATTTGGAGTGCTTTCATTTCTTGGTTAATTTCTGCCAGAACTCATGCAGTGAGATTAGTAGTCTTACTGAAAACACAGGCCAACTTTGAGACTTCCCTCTCTACTCCTGTCACAAGGCCTAGAACAAGTAGGACAAAAGCTGAGGCAATGGCTATCTGTTTTAGATCTAATAAGATTAAATTATTATCAGTATCGGAGGGCAAGCTCCTGACAATTTGTTGGGAAGGGGTTAGGGAAGGTAGTAAGGGAAGGATTTGTCCAGTAGAACAGATTCCAGAGAATTTGTCAGGCAGAGTTTGGTAGGTTGTTTGGTCATAGAAGAAGACCCATCCTTTGGGTAAATGTTTGCCACAAGGCAAAGAAATATGTCTTTCGATAGAACAATTATGATTTGAGGTCTAAGAGAAGTTAGGAGGAGGGTACAGTTGATGCATACACTGTGTTGTTGGATAGTTAGGGAGATTGGGTGTGCTGGCTCAGAACAGAAAACAAGATAGCCTTGTGCTGTAATTCTGCTCCCAGTGACATTAACATATTCACTATATCTGATTAATAGGCCCATATGATTATTGGTTAACAATTAAGGGACTAAGTTTCCCTCCTGTAGTCAAAAAAAAAAAAAAAAAAACATTTGTTCATTGTGTCAACAGCCAGTCTGGGATCCTAGAGGGCTCATGGGGACACCAATGTTCAAGGTAGCTTTTGAATACACTGCATCTGTGGAGAAACCCTTTTTAAGTTTAATAGAAGAATATAACCCTGAATCTTGAGGGCTAGCAAGAGTTTTATAGATGCCATAGTTTGTTATTTCTTTTAGATTGATATGTGAAATTTTTCCCATGGTCCCTGTATGATACCTTTGGAAAAGATTTCTTAATCATCCTTATACCATCTAATATGGCCAATTATTATGTCAGGATATGAAAAGGTACAGTCTAGCATTAAGAGAGATACTGCAGTGGCAGGTCCTATTAGGGACACAGAGGGGACATGTGTGTCACATAAGATGTAAGAAGAAGTTATAACCTTTGGGAGGACTTGGAAATGGGTAGAGTATGATAGAAAGACTAAAATGAACAGAAGTAGGGGTGACATTTTGTGATTAGAATTATAATGAAATATGACCATAACAGGAGGATGGTAGCTGTCTTTTCAGCACGGGACCAGTTAGGGAGTATGGCTGTAATTAATCTGATGGTAAGACTTACAGCTGTGATGAGAAAGAGGACAAGGGAGGAATGAAGCAGAGCAAGAGCAATCCTTATGAAGGGCAAAAGGAAGGGTAAGAGCAAACAATTCAATCTGATGGGGCTGAAATGACGTAAAAGTGTCCTGTAACCAAATGATTTTAGTAGCCTCGAGTAGCTGATCAAAGGTGTGGATTGGCTGTAGCATTAACCAAATGTCTTCTAACAGGTCAGTCAGGAAAAGGTGAAACTGATGAGGCTCAGGGTTATTCAGTGTATCTGGAAAAGGAAGCATAAGGTTAATAGTAGTCCTGGTTGTCTCTTTAGGAATTGATGAGAGATGAGGAATTTTGAGTTTTGTGAGATTTAGAAGGATGGAGGAGTAGGAGGAAGGTATTTTCTTGAGGCATGAAAGATGAAACCAAGAAGCAAGATTTTGGAGTTTGGCAGCCATGAGGGTAAGGAGTACAACCTTATAAGGTCCTTGCCATTTAGGTTGCAAGGAAGAGTGGGTGTTAGGAGAAATACAAACCTGGTCACCAACTTGAAGACAGGGAAGAGAAGCATTAGGAATAGGCTTGGGGAGATTTGGATCAGCAGTCTCCCACAGTTCTCCTCTGAGGGAAGACAGAAAATCTTGGGCAAGAGTAAGGGGGCAGGTTTGAATTTGTGTGGTGAAGTCCAGGAGGGATGATGGGTCTGCCATACATTAACTCAAAAGGACTAATGCTAGTTGGTTTATGGGGGAGAGCATGGAGAAAGAGGAGAGCTAAGGGTAAGCGTTTGAGTGTTCCAGAGTTAGTTTAGTTAAGATTCCTTTAAGAGAGAGAGATTGACCTTTCAACTTTGCCAGAAGATTGGGGGTGGTAGGGAATATGAAACTTCCACGTTATGTGAAGGATAATGGCTACATGTTGAGTGACAGCAGAAATAAATTCTGACCCATTAACAGCTTGTAGGGAGGAGGGTAAGCCAAATTGGGGAATCAGTTCAGTAAGGAGAAGTCTAGTGACTGTTGAGGCCCTTGTGTTAGTCATGGGGAAAGCTTCTATCCACCCTGAAAAAGATATCAATAAAGACATAGGTAGTGTTTGGCAGAGGGCATGTGAGTAAAGTCTGTCTGCCAGTCCATGGCAGGAGAAATTCCCCTCATTTGATGGGTTAGAAATTGAGGGGGATGTATATTAGAGTCAGGATTAGTTTTTGACAGATAGAGAAAGAAGCTTTTAAGTTTTGGAGAAACTGTCTTCAGGAATGAGGTTGTATGAGGCTTAAAGGAATGAAAGCAAAGTGTTGTCAGCTGGGTAGAACAGGGAATGTAGGTATGAAAATATCTCATTATTGAGTGGAATAGAAGTGTTGTGAGGGAGATTATAGGCTAAGAATAAAGATGTAGGTCTGAGAGAGAGGAGGGGAGTGTCAGCCTGTTTTAAAGACTGTTGTAGGTAAGCAAAAGCCATTTGGCTGGCAAGTGTCTGCCTGGTTATTGAAAATGGAAATATACAGTTTGTCTTGTTGGTGGCCTTTGTAGTGAATGATAGCAGTTTGGGTGGGTAATAGAGGTGAACTAAGAGTTCTTGGATAAGAGGTAAATTGATGATTGGGGACCCTTTCTGGGTAAGGAAGCCTTTCTCTCTTTATATTAGAATGTTTGAATGTATGATATTATATGTACATTTGCACTCTGAATAGATGTTCCCATTGAGAGTGGTTGCCCTAGTGAGAGCTTTGGTTAAAGTAGTATGTTTAGACTGTTGGGAAGTAGTATGTGGAGGCAAAGACATTGTTTTTATGATTTGAAGATCACCCTGGAGGATTGCATAGCCTCCTGTACAAGGTGTCTTTTTAAGGGTGTTGGAATCATTAAACTAGTCAGGGACAACAGGAAAGGGGGTGTCATAAAAGGTTGTGAATGGGTTGAGAGAGAAATCCAGAATATCTGTGTAGATATGAATGGAGCTATCAGATGGTATAGAGGAATGTGTGGTACGTACAAGAGTAGCAGGATTCCAATGGGATGATTGTTTAAAAAGGAGATTGGGATCAACAAGCTGAGCATGGAGAATCTGAATATGGGAAGGGTGAAGAGAGAGAAAGGCTTTGTGAGTTAGCAGGACCTTCAGAGAGTGAGAGGTGAGAATATGGAGAGACTATGGAGGGGATAGTTTATCAGCATCAGGACAAGAAAGGCAATTGCTGTTAGTGTTTGGAGGCAAGGGATCCCTCCCCATGTTACCATATCCAATTGTTTGGAGAGGTAAGTTTGTGGGGGTGGAGAGCAACCTCCTTTTTGGCAGAGAATGGCTAAGGCTTGTCCTGATTGGTATGTAAGAAAAGAGAAGAGAAGAGAAGAGAAGAGAAGAGAAGAGAAGAGAAGAAAAGAAAAGAAAAGAAAAGAAAAGAAAAGAAAAGAAAAGAAAAGAAAAGAAAAGAAAAGACTTGTTAATGTAAGGTAGGGAGTGGGTGGTGGCAGTGGATAAAGATCATTTGAGAAGGTTGGTTCATTGGGGCCTGAAACGATGAGGTGGATAGGAGTTTTAATATATTTAATTTATTTATGCATCTGAGAGGGAGAAAAAGGGAGAGAGAGAGAGAATGGGCACACCAGGGTCTCCAGCCACTGCAAATGAACTCCAGATGTGTGCATCCCCTTGTGAATTGGGCTTATATGGGTTCTGGAGAATCAAATTGAAATCCTTTGGCTTTGCAGGCAAATGCCTTAACTGCTAATCCATCTCTCCAGCCCCAGGAGTGGCTTCTTAAGGACTCCTTGGTAGCCTCATTTAGAGGATGGGTTATGAGAGAGAAGATGGGAATACCAATACAGAAAAATAAATAAATAAACAGACCAAGCAATGTAAGGAGTTTACATTTAGTATGAGATAAGGAATAATTAATGAGATATCTGATTTTGGAGGCAGGAATGGTTTTTCTTTCCTGTAACAGTGAAAAACTGAGACAGATCACAGAGGTTTTACAGATTTGAGCCTTATTTTTAGAAGCTCTATATCCCCAAGAAGCCAACGAGTTGAGAAGTATGGTAGTATGTGTTAAGTTGGGATCCCTGGAACGGATGTATAGTAGGAAGTCATCTACATATTGAAGGAGAAGGCTAGGCCTGAGATCTAAAGTGGCCAGATCTTTTTGGGAAGGCCTGGACAAAAAGGTGGGGACTCTCCCTAAAGTCCTGGGGAAGGACTATCCAAGTTAATTGTTGGGCCTGGTGAGTGTCAGGGCCTTTCCAGGTGAAGGCAAAGAGTGGTCTTGATTTAAGGTATATGAATGGAGATCAAGAACAGAAAAACATTTTGAGGAGTGTAGGATGGAAGGAAGAGAGTGTAGGGGTTAGTGACAACTGGAAAGGTTGGGATGGTAGCACAATTTATGCTTCAGAGGTCCTGCACTAAACAATAGGATCCATGGCATTGTATTTTTCTTTTGAAGTACTTTTATTTTTATTTATTTATAGAGTGAGAGAGAGACAAAGATAGGGAAAGAAAAAGAGCAAACAATGGGCATGCCATGGCCTCTAGCTGCTGCAAACAAACACCAGATTTGTGCACCCCCTTGTGCATCTGTCACATGTGGGTCCTGGGGAATTGAACCTGGGTCCTTTGGCTTTGCAACCAAGTGTCCCAACGATGAAACCATTGCTCAGGCCCTCCATTATAGTTTCTTATGCCCAGAATGGGGGTATTATGGGGTGAATGAGTGGGAGGGAGAAGAGAAGCTGAGAGTTGAATTATGGGCTTTAGTCCTCAAGGAACAGCAGGGGTAGAGGGTATTTTTCTTGGGAGATGTAGATAGAAGGATCTTTAAGATTTATGAGGACAGAAGGGTGGTGAGAGGCGATAGCAGGATGGAAAGGGTTCCATATTAAAGGGCTGACTGAGGGTAATAGAGAAGGAGAAGTAGTGGCTTGAGAGCAGACTTCAAGTGGACTTGAGTCCTTGCGTAGGAGGAAAATGCTAGTTCTTTCTAGAGGGGGTATATAAATGGAAACTTTAAGTTTGGATTAGGAGAACCCTGCCAAGGAGAAGGAGTGGATATTTAAGCACGACAATGAACTGGTGAGTTAGTTAGGTCCCCAAATTGGCACAGAGCAGGTAGGGTGTACTGAGGAAAATGGTGGAATCCCTGAAACACCTGTAATAATGATTGTGGTGGGGAGTGTTTGCCCCTTCCAGGAGGTAAGCAGGGAATAGGAGGTCCCACTACCTAAGATGAAAGAAATCTCTTCACCAGCCACTATGTCTTTTACTCTGAGTTTTGGTGAGCTGGGTGTTAATTTGGCTGGAGGCCAGGAGCTTGGGCCCAATCATTGGAGAAGGGCATAAGAAGGGGATTTGCTATGGTTGTCAGAAGAGCCACCTCGGCAGCTAGTTGGACAATCCATTCTTTAGTGTTTCCATTGTTCACAGACTGGACATGTCTTGGAAGGGGTAATCTCTTGTCCAGTTGCCAGGCTGGTGGCAGCAGGAACAGGGAAAGGGGTGGGGGGCTGGCCCCACTTCCCAGAGATAAAGAGTGAAGACTGGGGCTGGGAATGGCATAGCAATCAGGAATTGAAAGTCTACCTGGCACTCTTTTCTAGACAGTGTCTGATGCCCTCTTTTCTCTTTCCTGGCCTTTCCCTTTCTACCATTAAAAACTTTGAAAGACAGGTAAAGTAACTTATTTTGGGGGGTCATCAGTCCCTTTTCAAGTCTTTGGAATGTGTGTCTGTTGTGGGGGGTAGACCGTCCTAGATGGTGAACATGAAGAAGCAAAATGTCTTCACAGGAGTTGACTTAGTTATAGCCTCAAATAGACAGTTGAGGTAAAGGGCTGTGTTTTCAGTGGTGTCCTGGGTAATTCTTTTCAGCTTGTGAACATTAATTTTGTCTTAGGCATTTTGGTGTATCCCTTTAGCTAAACAGATTACCATATGCTGAAGGCACTTTATGAGCCTGAACCTGCTGTTTGTTGGACCCAGTTTGGTTCTGGTAAGGGGACAGCCTCAGCCCAGGGTGGGGACTGGGGGTCCTGTTGACTCAGTCTATCAGTGTGGGTCTGGGCTGCCTTCCAAATGTGTTTCCTTTCACCAGGGGTAAGGGTTGAGTTTAAAATGTGAAAAACATCTCTCTGAGTGACATAAAATATTTGGGTGAGTTTAGTGAAGTGAATTCTATAATGGAGAGGAATTTCTGAGAATGATCCTAATTTTTGTTTATTAGAGTTCATTTTATTGAGAGTAAAAGGGACATGACATGAGCAGGTCAGTCTGCCCCCACTACCTCACATAAAGAAAACACACCAAAGCTCCCTATTGGTCCCCCCCATGACCTACTGCAAGGTGGGGAGGGGAGATGAGAAAGAGAAGGCAGAGGGGAGTGTATGCTTTTAGCAGGATTTTGTTTGGTTGTTTTAGGGGGCTGGGGTGAGGAGACTGGGGGAGCAGAGAGGGGCTGGGGAGAAGCAGGATCAGAGAAGCAGTTAGGTGGAGTTTGAGGGGGTGAGGAAGGGGGTTTCAGGAGGATGATGTAGAAGAGCAGGAGGAGCAGAAGTGGGTTGGGGGACTGGTATGGAGGGGGTTTATCTGTTAGGTTAAAAGAAGGTGAGACTTCTGAGGACTTTCGCTTGGGGAGGATTTTAGAGGGTTTCTGGTGACAGAGGAAAATTTGATAGGTAGGACAAGAAGTACAAAGGTACGGGCAGGAATGGAGGGGAGAAAAAGCCCTGAAGTGAAGGAAAGGAACCTTAGATCATTTGCATGTCTTCTAAGGAAGTTATCAAGGTCAGTAAGAATAGTAAAGTCTAAAGTAACAAATTCAGGCCAGTAGTGGCTATTATATAAGGAACATTGAAGCCACATTTGGATAGAGAGTTGGAGTAATTTGGCAGGCAGGAACTCAGGAAGTTTGAGCTCCTTTAAATTAACCTAGAGTGAACTAGAGTGGACAGTCCTGCCACCAGGGACATCTTTCAGGCTTATGGAGGGAAAACAAAACCCAAGAATTAGGAGGAAGCATCTCTGCACTCAGAATGCTTGGGGTGTCTGGTAGAAACTCCCAGGGTTTCTGAGGTCTGGGCTGGGGCACCTCTACCACAGACCTAGAGCAAATACCTTGTCCTGAAGTGATTTGTTGAGATATGGATGCAGCATATCACATGATGAGAAGCCTCTAGTCTGGATTTTAAAAGTCCAGGGGGGACAAAGAGGGAGAGAGAAATATGTCCCAGTGGACTACCCAAAGGGCTGATGGAGACTCAGCTGAGCTCAGAGAGGGATTTTGAATGTTCACCAGGGAGTGGTCCTTGTCTGAACTCCTCAGTCTCCATAAATGAGCTGCTTAGCTCACATAATCCAAGGGTCAGAGTAAGAGGGAAAAGAGAAGAAGAAAACTGTCAGGTGTCAAGCTGGGTTTATACAGAGCACCAATAAAACTCCCTGGGCCACAAGGCCAAATGGAACTTACACTGGTCATGTAGACAGAAGCCACAAAAGACCCAAGGTCTTAGGTCAGACTGGTGAGTGTTTAGTCCAAAGTAGTGAGTTCAGCAAGTCTCTGTGCTCCCAAGGGAATGATACGCTGCCAGGAAGGTGGGGAGGAGGAGAAGGAGAAAGGGAGGGTGTTCCCTGAAAGCCTCAGAGGGCTATCTGATCCAAGCCATGGCACCACAATGTAAGGAAAGGTAAGAGAAAAGCAAAGAGAATAGCAGACTTGAACTCTACAGAGAAATTGTTTATTGACAGAAACAGTTAGTGGCAGCAACCTTCCTGTGGGATGAAGGCTGATGCTTGGGTGAAAGATTATAAGGAGGATCCTAAGAAAAATAGACTAGAGATGCAGTAGGTGCAGGTGCTAGATAAGGAACTATAGTTATTTGTGTCCTTGCTCAGAATAAGCATTTTTAGCAAAAATTGTCTCGGAAGAATATCCCATCAGGTGGTTTCTCATCCCTCAAGGTTTTCTGAGCTAAGGTAGGTTTAGCTTATCATTTGGGAATGGACAGGCCCATCAAAGCCATGCTTCTGAAGTTTCTTTATTGTTTACTGGTCTTATGGATAGTTATTAACTTTTTAGTTTTCAGGAGAGGCTATTAACCCTTCATTTTTAATTGTTTAATTTCTTTTTTCTCGGTAATTTCACTTTAAATTTTCACCTAATGTCAAGATTTTAGAGTTAGGTTGAACACCTCTATGATATATAATAATAACTCAATTATTAAAGTTTCAATATTTGGTTAATTGGGGTAAATGTTTCAAAAATAATAAATTTGACTTGATTAGCATGCAGAACACACTGTTTTCAACAATAACACATGCATTTGGTTTTTTTGAGGCAGGGTCTCATCCTAATCCAGGCTGACCTGGAATTCAATATGTAGTCTCAGGGTGGCCTTGAACTCTTGGGAATCCTCCTATCTCTTCTTCTTGGGTGCTGGTATTAAAGGCATGTGCCACCCAGCCTGGCTCTAACACTTGCATTTCTTAGTGCATTTTTTAAAGGTTTTATTGACAACTTCCACAAATACAAATAGTATATCATGATCATAAATCCCTCTCACTACTCTCTTTTTTCCCCTTTCTCAACCCTTCACTGCCAATGAGTCCCTTCTTTCCAACAAGCCTCTTTTCTGTTTTGATCTTATCATGTTTTTATTCCTATTATGAAGATGTTGTATAGGTGGCATCAGATATTGGGTGCTCATGAATATTAAGGCCAGTTTATCTCTGGAAGACAGTCTGGTAAAAATTCTTCCATTTCTTTTGGCTCATACATTCTTTCCACTACCACTTCTGGAGAGTGTCATAAAGGTGTTTTAGTGCTAAACTTTACTGTCACTTTTCAGCACTTGATAAGTTTGCATCTTCTCAATGTCACCAAAGCTGAAAAGAGAAACTTCTCTAACCAAAAGTAAGCATAACGTTAACATATGGGCATAAAGATAAGTATTTAGGGACCAGTTTGGTGGACATAGTATAACCATTTAGCAAGACAACTATAGTAATCCATCCCCAGGGCTTACAACCTCCCAATCCCTAACAATAGCAGGTATCCCTTCCTGTGGAGGTGGCCTCAACTGCAATCAGAAAGCAATTGGCTTTCCCCATATCAAGCATGCCACCAAATGTGCCAGTTGGTACATTTGGACTGGCTGGACAGACATGGAGCTTGCACAGATCACTGCTAGTTACAATAAGCTGCATAAGCCATTCTAGCCTCCTGATATCTACTCAATAGGGAAGAGACTTCCAGCTCAGCACAAACTTCATTTCTCAGTGTTCTTTAGCCCAAGCATATGGAAATTTCAGCAATTGGTATTACATCTAATTAGGGTGAGCCCTCAATAGCCTTAATAATAATCTGCAATATTTTGGGGTCATCAAGTTCCTCCCAGCTCTATTGAACATATCCTATCCCTGGCTTTGAAACTTTTCTACTAACAATCTATGACTTCTGAGCACAACAATATCTACCTCTGCAAGATACTTATTCCCAAACTCTTTCTTTTTTAATATATGTCTTATTAGCTACAGAAGTAAGTTTCAATATGACTTAGTTAGAATATCTAAATTTTTGATAAATCTTCCTCCCTTCGCTCCTCCTTTCCTGCCCCTCAAGGTCCCTACACAGGCATTTTTCCTTCTACTTGCATATATCTACTGTGTACATTCCTCTTCAGTGCTCCTCCTCCCTCATAGCCCATTTCTAGCTTCCTGTTCCCTACTATTGACTTTTGTTCCATATCACCAATCTAAATATTCATTATGCTCAGATGTAAAGAAAAATAAATTTAAAAAATTTGCATGAAAATGGATGGTTGGGAAAAGATTATACTAAGTAAGGTAACAGGCTTAAAAAGTCAAATGTCATATGTTCTTCCTCATATGTGGTTCTGAACATACATATAATGTCAAAAACAATCATACATTTTATAGTAAATCAAGAGCACTGTGACTACAGAGAAATTTAAGGGAATTGCCTATAAACATGGTAACTAGAATATCCACTCAAATAGAAATCAGGTAACAGCATCTAAAAAAATATGCTGGTAAAAAAAGAAAAACTAGAAAACCTTTTACGCTAAATATTGACTTTTTTTTAATATAGTAGCATTCAGGGAATGTTATCAAAGTAGTGCAGAGAGAAAATGTACAACTTTATATTATGATATTTTGAGATGTACAATGTCAATTAAAACAAAAATTGCAAAACAATGTTATATATTCCTCTAAGGAAATCAGAAAACAAGATAAATTTGAAAAAAAAAAAAAGCAAATTCAGTATTGGTAACCTACTATTTATAAAGAAAGTTTGAGAAAAAAAAATGATTAAGTAAGTAGGCAATAAAACATAATCCTTGAAATATAGAAATCATTGTGAAAAAAGAATATTAATTGGTAACTTCTTTTGCTTTTGTATTTGTATAAGTTTGCATCATATGGCAAATTTTCTCCACATTGCAAGGTATGAACAATTATTGCAAGCCTTATCAACATCAGTTGGGTTAACTCAGAAGAGATGGTACGAGGAGGGTCTTCAGACCTTCCACCTGAGATTTAGGCACCCAGCAAGCCAGCTCTTTACAATAGTGCACAAGATCTCATGGCCTAAGTGGGGAGGAGATAAAGTATATATAAAGAAAAAGAGCTAGGAATAATGAACCATTGAGGTGGTGTTTCTGGATTCTCCCTGCTCTACAAGTACATCCTTACCCTTGGCTGAGGGAGGAGCATCAGTGGGGGGCACTGTGTGTTGCAGACTCAAGAGGAAACTCCATGATGGCAAGAATAAATGATGGCATGAGCAGAGGGTGGACATCACCCCCTGGCCAACATCAGGTGAACAACAGAAACAAGAGAGTGTGCCAAACACTGTCAAGAGGAAAACTGGCTATAATACCCATAAGCCCAACCCCAACAATACATTCCCATAGCTCTTATCAGCTGGGAACCTAGCTTCTAGTATACCTAAATTTATGGGGTCACCTGATCAAACCATTACATTCTATCCCTGGCTCCCATAAACTGATAACCATGCATGATGTAAAATACAATGCATTCATCCAACTTTAAATGTCTCCATAGTTTTTATCACCCCCAAAGATGTTCAAACATCCCGATAATCCAAGGTCTGTTAAATGAGCAATAATACCAAAATCGCCCCCTAAAACCCATGATGGCACAGAATAAACACTCTGAAAAAGATGGCATTGGGTGTAGCAAAGAAATATTCAACAAATACACTATTAAAACAGGGCAAACATCAAACTGTAGCACCAAGTTCAACAACTCTAGTCAGTGGCAAATCTCAAAATCTGATAATTCTAACCAGCAACAAATTTCTGGAATTCCAGTTTCACCATGCCAGCAAGGTTACTCTTAGTCCTGGAAAACTTCATCAAGTCTGGCATCTCATAGTCCCTGCATCTCCTCTGGGTCTCCACTGCAACCCATGGTCCATCCTCATGGTTCCATTGGTTCTTCTTGCAGGCAGTCCAGCAAACCGGCTTCACACTGCCCATGGCTATTTCCAAAACACAAGACCATGTTGCAAATTCAATAACCTTCTATTTATTGTGTTTCTTCTACTCCATAATTCTAGGTGGGGTGCCAATTTGTTAATTCAGTGTGGAATAAAGCAGACTTTGAAGAATAGGACACTCTTTCACCATTCAGACCCCTTCAAAATAGTGCATTCTTTCTGTAGTTCCAATGAGGGTTAGCTGGCCAAATCTCAATAGTTGCAATGT
This sequence comes from Jaculus jaculus, assembly GCF_020740685.1. Classification (NCBI taxonomy): domain Eukaryota; kingdom Metazoa; phylum Chordata; class Mammalia; order Rodentia; family Dipodidae; genus Jaculus; species Jaculus jaculus. The sequence goes on along the minus strand of NC_059114.1, from coordinate 57,114,607 downwards.
CTCATACAATTTCAGCCCATCAAGCTGTACTTATAGGCATCCTTTAGGAGGAGGTTTCAAATCCTTCCACATTACTCTTGAAAATCAGCTCCAAAAGGCCAAAAGTCATACAGTCAGGTCTCTAGCAGCAATGATGTCACTCTCAGTACCAACTTTTCTGTTGCAGACTCGAGGGGAAGCTCCATGATGGCAAGGAAAAATGATGGCATGAGCAGAGAGTGGACATCACTCCCTGGCAAATGTAAGGTGGACAATAGACACAGGAGAGCATGCCAAACACTTGCAAGGGGAAACTGGCTATAATACCCATAAACCCCACCCCCAAAATACACTGCCTCCAGGAGGAGTTAATTCCCAAATCTCCATCAGCTGGGAACCTAGCATTCAGAACACCTAAGCTTATGGGCGACATTTGAATCAAACCGCCACACTGTGGTATAGCGAAGCTCACTGAAGCACTGCTTTGTGGTCTCATACACCTGGACAGGGAGAAGGGATTTTTTAAGTGGCCACAGGGATTTCGTCATTTAAGTGGAATGAGATGTTGTGGTGCAGCTGCTCTGGGTCCTCGTGCTTTGTAAGTAACCCCTTACCCTGAGGCTCGGAGAGGAGTGTCCAAGGAGTAATTTTGACATAGTAATCTCCATCAAAGTTACTGTTTTGGGGGTCCCACCATTCCTATATGCTCTGCAAGTGACATACCAATGAACTCATTGGCTTTCCAAACAGGTGTTTGTGTAACTGCACTTTGGCTTGACATCTGAGCCCTATTTTGGGTAAAGACATGTGTTTGCATATCTCCATGGGAAAGGTTTCCTGTAGCACTTGGTGCCTAAATGTGGAGCATGGCAAAACCAAAGATATGCTTGGGATGGTCAGTGGCATGGTCATGAGTGTAATCAGCAAGGCATGCAACTGAGGCTGGGGAGGGAGTTTCCTTGGGGGAAATCCCAATATCTCCCCACTTGGCATGTGTTGGTGTGCCTTCTTGTGGTGGTGGTGGTAGCCTGGGTCTTTCTGTGGGTGATAAGACAGGTAACTCAGGCTGAGACATCAGAATAAGAGTGTCTGGAGGAGAAATCTGAGGATTGTCATCTTCCTGTGTGTGGGATGGGGTGGCATTGGCATTCATACTTGATAATAGGTGTTCTCTGAGTGAATATGGGGATGTCCTGAAAATGGCTGAAGGATTTGACAATGTGTTGAAGTTTTTGAGTTTGGCACACAGGAGATGAGAGTGTAGGCAAGTGGCCACAGAAGTAGAACCATTGTTGTGGGTAATAAGGCATACAGCTGAAGCAGAGAAAACTTCACAGGGAGAACTTTCTAGCCTAAAGGAGGAGTTACAATGAGAAAAGACCAGGCTGCTAGCCTTAGATTTGACAGGTAAATTGGATAAAAGAAATGATTGTGCCTTAGGGCTAGCAGGCCAAAAGAGAAACAAAGCACAAATTAGGTTGGTGTTGAAGAGCCCTTCATGAGATTCGAAATCATGGGACCCACAGAGGAGTCAGAAGAGACAGTGAGTAGAGAATAATATGAAGGTGCTAGGACATGCTCTTCAGGTCTGACCTTTAATACAGAGAAAGGGAAGGTCCAGGATTCAGCTTGTGAGTCAGGTCCATTAAGTGACGGAACAATCTAGAGATGAGAGAAAGGCAAAGCAGACAGAGAGGTCTATCTGGGTCACTCAGAAACAAAAGTGGCAAAATTTGTGTCAAGTTGGAGTTGCTGGGGATAAAATTCACAGAAAACCAAATGTGGTGCTAGTCAGCCTCTGGAAGGCTTGAAGACCTGAAGAATAATTATCAGAAGGTATGGACCATAGGGTACTTCAGGTGAAATGAACTAAGCATGATGCAAGGTTGGGCGATTATGCCTCTAGAGTGAGCTGTGTATATTTCTCCAAAGCAGGAAGATAAGCCGTGGGTGGAAATACTTCACCACAGGCTATTACAGCACCCAGGTGTGGCTAAGGGAGAGACATTAACCAAGATTGCTGCCCCCACCCCCGTCCCCTCCCCCCTGTCTCCACCACACTGAGTCATTCAAACCAAAAGATTGGGAAGAGTAAGCACTGAGGACAGGCACCACAGCAGGCTGGAGAGAAGACTCCCTTGCTTTGGCCCTGGGCAGAAACACACAGCTTGAGTGGGCCCCTCTGAGCACTTCAGGGATAAGGAGATAAAAGACAATGGGTCACAGATAAATGTCTATAGATTATGGAAAGCTAGGTGGGGTGGTGCTGCCCATCCATGATGTTGTCCCCAGCATTGAGCTTTTAAAGAAACTGGTGATACAGGCAATAGAATTATTCCATGCTGTGATGTACCTTGCTAATGTTCTCCTGTAATATCTACTTAGCTACGGTGGGCCTTTGGAGATCCTGCTGACCTTCTGTAAAAGTCCTTTTTATATCACATAGTGCTAACTTCTGAGTGTCTACACATTTGGTAAAGTGTCAGGGAGAAGAAGAAATTAAAGTGTTTGAAAAAGGGCACTCCTAAAGGCCATGAGATTGTTGAATAAAGATGACAGTGTCAGGAATAGGCCACCTCTAAATGAGTTGTTGGCCAGGGAAGCCTATGAGCCTCCCAAAAACATAAAATGAAAACAAAAGAAAGGTTATTGCCGTGAGTTGTTGGTTGTATTCCAGAATAAGTTGGTAATACTATTGCTGAAGACATGGCATTATTTGGTTATAGAATGTGGAAATATCAGGCAGTGAGCTGGAAGCACCCTCCCCACTGCCTGGCTTTCATAGTGCTGAAAGATGTGTAGGCTGCTGGGGAAGAATGGTCATTGGCAGTCGTGCCCAGTTTTGAAACCTGAGTACTGTAATACCAACATGCCATGCAAGATGTGCCTTCCTAAGTGAGAGTGACACAACTGTTGTGGATACAGCCAACCAACAGCATTCTGACTGATTCAAGGCCCACTCCAGAGAAGAACGCTCATGTCTGGTACTGTCAAAGCCTATGGCTATTTGTGAGTCCCTGGATCCTCAGACACAGGGTTCCAAGAAGGTGTACAGGCAACCATGTTGAATGCAATAAAAGAACCACTTTTGAGAGACAATCTCATATATTTGTCAGGGAACTGGGTTTATAAGCATTTGAGAGCAGGAAGAAGCCCCTAAGGGGACTGGTGGGTTCAAAGGTTGCTAGCCAATGTAGGGAGAGAATCAGGTGATCTACATAGTGGTGGGAAGAGGGTCACAGAGGGATGGGCTTTGTGAATTTTGCTGAGAGCTAGTAAGGAGTTTCCTAGTCAACTGTCTAAAGGTCACAGGACTATGGACAAAGCCTAAGTTCAGGTGTGCCAGGCTTGGAGAGGGAGTGGCCTTCTTTAGCTTGGGAGACCTTAGCCATGCCTGGCAGCTCAGGCCTATCTCCTGAAGGCTCCAGCCTGTACCTGGCAGTGTCTGACAATATCCCATTTAATTTTATAATGGAGCAGTGTCATCCTGAGTGATTTCTTCATAATTCACCATAGGTCCAGATAGAGCTAGGTGGTGCACAAGGATTTGATTAGTAGAAACCTTAGCGACATTGGTTATTTGTTATCTGAGAAATTTGATGAGACAGGAGGCCACAAGAAATAGGGTTCCTATAGCAAGACGAGGGCTAAGGAGTGCCAGGTAACGAAATAGTTAGAGAACTAGGTGGCAGGGTCCTCAGGCTTGTAGCTCCTTGCTGAGTTTTTTTGAGAGTTTTAACAGTTTGTTCAACAACAGCTGATGCATTAACATTCTTTTCCCAAAAACCACACATATACCCCACGTTCAGCAGTAAAGAGGTCTAGGGCTAGACAGATTTGAAGTAGCACACCCGTGAGAGAGCTCAATTGTTTCTGGAGAGATTCAAGGTTGTTGATCACCAAAGACACCCAGAGGCAGTATCACACCAAGACCCATCAGCAGAGGGATGAAAATATCTCTGAGTTGGCACAGATGGAGTTAGTAGGCTATGTTTTTTCTCATAGAGATACACTGTGAAACAATCAAGACTGAAGAACAAAAAGTGGAAGAGGGAATATTTATGCAGGGGTGGTTACCCACTTGCACCAAAGGAGATTGGATATCTTGACACAAGTGGTCCTAGTTATGGAAACATTGAGGAGGCATTCAGTTTTGATTGGCTTGGAGTTGGACAGACAGAGAGGCATCACTTGATCGGCATCAAAGAGGGTGAGGCCTGTCCTTTTCAGCACCAGGGATGTGGTGCACAAATGGAAAAAAAAAAAAAAAAATCTTTGGAACCAGTAAAGAGATAAGAAAAACTTTCCTGCACATTTTACCTTCAGGGGTCCAGTTACCCTAACTCTACCCTCCTTTATTTCTTCCTCTCATGAGAAGACACTTTAACTGCTATTAGGGGACAAGGGACACAAAGATGTCAGATCATTTGCTACTTCCTGATGAATGAGGCACAAAGTTGTGGCAGTTAGAGAGTCTCTCCCAGAGAGAGGAACTATTCTAGTGGACCCTGAAGTTGTATTGATGAAGTGCAGAAAGATAATCTTGGAAGAGAACATTGGGGAGAAAGAATAAAAGTAAGGAATTAATGAGAAATGAGCATAGAGTAAAGTGGCCCTTAATGTGGTCAAGGAAACCCAGGCAAATGGAGTTGGATTGTCTTAGGACCATGTGAGCATGAGCTGGGTATTTTCTGCTAAAACTGTTTATCAAATGGCACAGTAGTGTTTGACATGGCCTGAATCTGTTTCCATATGGCTTGTAAAATAGATATTAGCAGAGTTATTAGAAACATATATACAACATTTAGCCTTGATAATAGAAAGTCATTGGATGACATTAAAACCTGTATAAATATATTTTTGGTCTTAGAACTTATATATTCTTAGATTTGAAAAAAAAACCTTTTGACATTAATAGTTATTTTTATTTATTACAGAATTAGAATTACTATAGATGAGGAAAAATGTTTTAAGGTCTTATTTGTTTTCCCTCTTGGAAAACTCTTGTTATATTACATAATAGGCCATTCATATACTTAAGTTATTTTTTAAATTTTTCAGTTATACATTTCTTACTGAGTATTTAAGCAGATAGTCAAAATTTAGTTAAGGATTAGTTTTGCAGGTCACTAATGGCTCTCCAAAGGACACTTTAGGGACCCAGGAGTAGATCTATAGTTTACTGTTTTGTTGTTGTTGTTTGTTGTTGTTCATTTTTGTTGTTGTTGTTGTTGATTTGTTTTGTTTTGTTCTGTAAGGATGAGTCAGGGATCAAGTAGTTTTCCCTTCTTTGGGAAGTGAGGACTGATTGCTCCTCAATTGTGACTCTCCTGTTTCAGACTGTACCCCAAGTTTTGTTTGGGTCTTTGTATCCTCCCTGCTCAGGAAGACAGGTGACTTACCAGGGGTCCAGTGCAGAAGTATCCATCATCTCCAGTGGCCTCATGACCTGGGAAAGCAGGCCAAAATATTGGCCCTTTTTGCTCCAATGATTCCAGTTGGCTTTGGCTTCTAGCTATGAGATTAACATACTTAGAAAGGAAGTTTCACCAGCCTGGATGTATACACATATAGAGCACATTTGATTACTGAAATAGATTTAGTTAAAGAATGGCACAAGAGGGCTGGAGGGAAGGCTTAGCAGTTAAGATATTTGTCTGCAAAGGACCCAGGGTCAATTCCCCAACACCCACATTAGCCTGATTCCTAGGGATGTTCATTCCAGCACGTAGGGAGAGAGTCAGGTGATCTACATGGTGGCAGGAAAAAGGCTGCAGGGAGTTGGGCTGTAAGAAGTCTAGCTGATGAAGAGTTTCCTAGGCAACTGGCAAAGGTCACAGGGCTATGGATAAAGCCTAAGTTTAGGTGTACCGGGCTTGGAGAGGGAGTGGCTTACTGTAGCCTGGGGGCTCTTAGCTATGCCTGGCACCTCAGACCCATTTCCTGAAGGCTCCTGGCAGTGCCTGACAGCTAGGGATGTTGTAGTCCCCAGTGGGAAAATGTTACTGATTTGTTGGATGGATGTGGTGGTCCTGTCAAGTTGCCGGCTAAACCTTTGTGTTTGCACCCATTGAGTATCACCATTATTACTGTTGCTGTCAGCTTTGGTTGTTGACTTTATTGCTGTCAACAGCTAGTGCTGATAGAAAAATGCAACTGGTCAAGATTGTGACTAGAGACTGTTGTTATGTCATAGTTCTCCAATGTCTAGCTCTTCAATACTTAGCCATAGATGGACATCTATGTGGCCCTCTCTGTGGCTCAGGGAAATTGTGAAAGACAGGGTGGAAATAATGTAAGAGATGGAGGAGTGGGTGAAGTGTTTTTTGGTACATTTCCTCCACAATGAAAGATGTAAGTAACTTTTGCCAGCTTTATCAAAAGTAGCTGGGTCAACTCACCAGAGAAGATGTGTGGAGGGTCATCAAACTCCCACCTGAGATTTAAGTCCTCCCCCTGCACCAGCTGTGTACAAAATAACCCACAAAATCTCATGGCCTGAGGTCTGGGGGTGGGATATAGAGTACATAGAGAGAAAATAAAAACAAAACGAAACATATTTGGCTACATTGAGGTGTTGTCTCTGAAGACTGCATGGTCTGTCAGTAAGCCCTAACCCTGACGCTGAGGTAGGAGCATCCACTGGGGTAATCCAGAAATAGTGAGCCACAGTGAAGTGCTGCTTTAGGGTCTCATACTCCCGTAGAGGGACAAGGAGCTTCTAAAAGCAGCCACAGGGAAGTCGTCATCCAGGGTGGAATGATTCTACTCCGTGGTATGGCTGCTCTGGGGTCCTGACACCTGAAGTAAGCCATCACCCTGAGGCTGAGGGGAAAGCATCAAAAGAGTGATTTTGACACCTGAACCTTCATCAAAGTGGCTCCTTTGGGGGACCCACCTTTCCTATCTGCTCTGTAAGTCACCCCCCTCCCATAAACTCATTGGTTCACTAAACTGGTATTGGTGTAATCATACTCTGGCCTGCCATCTGAGCCCTATTTGGAGTAAAGATATGTTTCTGTGACACTTTGAGTGATGTTCATATATGTATGGATGCCTGAGGTCAAGCTTGAATTTTATTTCTCAGGAGTGCAGTTCACTTCTTTTAAGTCATGGTCCCTCACTCACCTTGAGCTGACAATATAGGATAGTCCAAGTGGACAATGAGTTCTAGAGATCTTCCTTTCTATGCATCCACAGCTCTGTGATCAGAGGTAAGGCATTCAGTATTTTACATAAGTACAGGGACTGGAACTCATATTCCCATGATTGCAATGCATGTTGTATACTGAGCTATCTCCCCTGCCCATGATTGTCTTTTAGATGAAAACCACTAAATTAAGTTGAAACTCTGGAGTAGAGAAGCCTTACCATCCAGTAAGCAGGCATGGATAGACTGCTCTAGTGAGCATTTGCACAATCTACATACAGAAACAACTGTAGACTATATAGACACTCAGCTAATGAGGAGAAAATAACTTTGTCCATATTTGTCGAGATGTATTTAGTGTGAAAAGGCTGGCTCTGTTCTGCCCATGTCCTGAAAATGTAGGCCAAGTTCAATTAAAAAGTGTGTTTGTTGGAACATAGAGCAGAAGAAAATGAAAGATACAAATTTGTACAGAAAGAAATTAAAGTTTTGGACTAGAGAATGCAGCACCATTCAGCAACATTTGTTTAGAAATTATTACCTGTGGAAGTTTGAGTTAGATATCCCCCGGAGAACATATGTTTGAATGCTTGGTTTCCAGCTGATGACAATTTGGAAGGTGAAGCCTTTCTGGAATAGGCATGGTGTTGAATTTAGGATTAGAGATGTTGTATCCAGCTTCTCTTGCTATAGCTTGACTCACTTTTCTGCTTTTCCACCTTCAGTGGCAAGAAAGTGATGTCCAGCCTCTGCTCATGCCACATCTTCCTTGCCATCATTAAACTTATCCTCAAGACTGTAAGCCAAAATAAATACTCGTTTTACCCCACCAGCTGGGTTCTGTTGGTTGCTTTGTCCTAGTATGATAAGATAACTGAAACAGAAAAATTGTAGCAGTGAAGTAGGTTTGTTGTTGCTATAAACCTAACTATATGGATTTTAGTCTTTTGAAAGTGATTTGTAGGAGGCTTTTGGAAGTATTTGAAACCATGGTGCAAGGGATGCCTTACTGTACTCAAGGCAGTTTGATTGACTGTTGTGGTCAGAGTGGACATAACTAAATATAGAGACAACTATGGATTCTCCAGGCTTGGCTTATAACAGAAAAAAAAAAAAAAAAAAGACATTGTCTGTACTGGACTAGAAGCAGTTTGTATGAAAGACTTTGAGAGGCTTATTTCATTATTCTAATGTCTTGAAAACTTGTGCATTGTTTCTTATATAGAAATAGACTTGGCTAAGGAAAAGGATATGGTACAGAAAGAAATGAAAACTTTAGAACAGAGACAGTGCATGTTCAGCTGGAATTGTTTGAGAACTGACTACCAATGAGATTGAGCCATCTGGTTTGCATTGTGACTGAAGGGAGAATGCTGACTCTTTTGAAATAGAGAGTGGGCATTAAATGTTGAGTGTTCTGTTCTTCAAGGTTGGTTTTATGCCCCCCACCCAAAAATTAACAAAAATTTTAACCCTCCTGATAGTATGTAAGTATAACAAATGAAGAAAAGGAGGGCTTATTGTGTTTGAAACCCAGTTTGCTTTGTTTTTAGAAATGATCACTGGACAATATGAAGCATGGTTATTGGAGTCCTTGAGTGGAGGTCCAGTGGGACCATGAAGATAAAGTACAGGTGGTAGTAATTATATTCTGATTCAAGCAATGTGTAATTGTGCCAAGTAGAGTTTCTGACTTGGGGTGGATTGTTCCACAGGCTGCAAACAGCACAAGTGGCAGGATAGATTTAGAATTCTAGAGATTTTGTCACTGGATACAGATGTTGGACTTGGAGCTACAAGATTTAATGATTGCCGTTTGTTTTAGATTGTGCATTAGTTCAATCTTGCCTTGAAATGCCATCTTTTGCTGTATGAACATGTTACTGTGCCATTGTCTGTTTTTGATTTTACAGCTCACAGTTAAGAGAATTTGCAATATTCAGCTATTTTAACAGTGTTGGGATTGATTAAAGCTATGGGGAGTTTGAAAGTTGATTGAATGCATTGCATTCTACATTATGGATGGTCATCATTTTATGGGGTCAGGAGCAAGTGTTGTTGTTTGAAACATATGTCCTCTATAAACTCATTTATTTTTGTTGGACCTTGAGAGGCCTGGACGTGAGGCCTAGTGGAATTTCCTGAGCCTAGCTAAAGTTTGGCGACCTGTCTCTGGCCAGCTATGACTCAGAAGGTGCCAAATTGCCTCTGGCCTGCAACTTCCACAAAAAAGTTAGAGTTCCAATGTGCATGCACTTAGAACCAATCATTTCAAAAGTCGCAATATGCTATTGGCCCTTACACCTCATCCTTTCCTGAGATCCCCGCCTTTGTTTTCAATGCTATATAAACACCTGCCTGTTACAATAAAGTGGGATCCTGTGCTGACAAGACTCCCGGCTCTGTGTGTTTTGGCCATTGACACTCACCGTCCTCCTCAACCCCACAGGAGGAACCAGCAGGCCTAGCCCTCCTCCAGCTCTACCTGTCGAAAAAACCTGACAGACTGGTGCCCCATGTGAGTAATTCCCATTGAGGAGGTCAACTGCTGTGTGGGTGAGTGTACCCTCATTATTAAGAGGCAATCCTCATATCTAATGTGCTGACTTTTGCTTCTGTGACCTGCACTCACTTGTCAACATGTCTTCGTTCCCTTTCTCTTTGCTTTCACTTTCGGCTTGCTGGCAAGCTGCATCTGTGGCGTCTGTGTTTAAGGACGAGTCATACATCCCTGGTGGACACACCATGTGGACAGACCTGGAGGAGACTCAATGTGTATTGTCCCTTCATTTGAGTTGGGGTTCTATCCCGGAAGACAGAGCAAACCTGCTGGGGAGACCTGCTCCCACTCATACCGTGTTTGGTATCATCAAGCTGTCCCCTAAGGACACAGACTCATCTGGCCATCACAGATCTAAATCTGAACTTAATTCTGCAGCACATTTAGCTATCTTTTGGGTCCTTTGTGTTTGTGTTGTAGTCATGTGTCTGTGTGCTGCTATTGCCCTAATTTTACAGACACTCTTCTCCTTACTTTATAATATGGGGCAGTCTCCCTCTAAATCCAATCCTGCCTTAGACTCTCTGGACACTCCTGAAGAGTAGAGGGCTTGATTTTACTGATAATCAGGCCCAACAGACCTGGGATTGCCTTCTTAAGTTGGTGCCATGGCTGCTGGAAGGAAATCCCTTTGATTGTGACACTTGGAATAGGGTAGAGGCCCTTGTTCTTTGGGCACATGTGGAGAAGGGTTAGGTACCCCCCTTAGGGGTGCTCCCTATGATCTCTACCCTCAAAGACTGCTTTCCCCCAAGACCAACCTAACAAAAACAAAAGGCAGAGGAAAAAGGAAAAGATAGTACACAGCCTGATCCAGCTACTCCTCCTGGAGGTGCAGCTTTTAAAACCCCAGAAAAGAGTGGATCCTTATACACCTCACTCAATCCCTTTGGGAGTGCTCTTTGGCCTTCCAGGGGACCTCCCCCACCTTCTCCATTGACTAATCCATTCTCAAACCCCTCAGAGCCCGCCCCTTCATATTTGGCCGCCAAGCCACCAGAAAATGAAACTACTTTTCCCATCAATCTAAACCCTGGGGGTAATCGCCCCACTGCTTGGTATCCATGGGAAGCTCAGGACCTTAAGGAACTCAAAAAGGCAGTCTCAGAAGACGGACCCAACTTTCCTTGGGCTGAGACCCCATTACAGGGACTTTCCCACCAACCTTGTTTGACCCAAGATTGGAAAAATCTAGTTAAGGCCGTCTTTTCTGGTCCCCTATACATTAAGTGGTGTGCCTTTTGTCAGGATGAGTGCCGTATACAGGCAGAGTGAAACCAAAGTCAACAGCCCTCCATGCCCATAACCTTTGGGGTGCTCTCTGGCACTTCTGATCAGTACACCACTGGCACTCAACGGGTGGCTATACCTGACCTGTATAGAGACCAAGACAGGGCACTGGCTTCAGCAGCATGGAAAAAGCTTAATGAGGGAGGCCTCAGAACACCCCATTATGGGCATCACCCAGAAGGCATCTGAGGACTTGGCTACATTTATAAAGCAGGTGGAAAAAAAAAAGCCTTAAGAGAAAGTTTCCCCCAGGGGAGTTATGGGATCAGTTCACTAGGATGCTAGTGTGAGAAGGCTGACAGCTGATCAACGCCTTGCTTGTGCAGGCTTAAAGGACTGCTCCATGAGTAAATGGGTTGTGGCTACCAAAGACGTTGGCACTATTTCCCATTAGGCTAGAGCCATGGCTGCTGCCCTTCAAGAGAATAGACAGAGAAATTTGGCTACTATGATCTGCACATTACAGTTAAATCCCAAAAAACTAACATGTTTTAGGTGTGGGGGCAAGAGCCAGTTTAAAAAGGAGAGCCCCAACAAGTCAAAGCCTCCCCTGCTCTTGGGGGGACAACCAACGCCCCTCGCTCCCACTGCCCCAAGTTCAAGAAGAGGTTTCATTGGGCCAAGGAGTGTCAGTCAAAGTTCGATATACAGGGAAAGCCTTTAAACTCCTCCTGGGGCTCCCCCCAGCGTCAAGGCCCACTGGACTATCCCTTTGGTCCCTGGCCTTAGACCTGAAATTATTCTAAATATTGGCAATAAAAGATTCAAATTTCTCATTGACACTGGAGCAGGCTGCATGGTCTAAGAAAGGAGGAAGTGCCCCCCTCTATTGGGAGTTGGTGGCCAATCTACTTCCTGGGAGACTGTCATGTGGCTCCCTTGGACTGATCCAGATGGGGTAGGGGAAAGGTCTGCCCTCTCGTGGTGACTGGGCTTACTGCTAACTTACTGGGACAAGACATCCTTGGGGATGCCAAAGCTTTCATCACCACTGACCACAAGGCCTTTTATAATGATTTGTTAGATCAGGAAGAATATCAACAACAACTTGAGGAAGGGAGGGAATATGATCCCAACTATAGAGATGACCCTTATTTTAAACAACTCAGACAGAAATACTCCAATGAGCACCCCCAATCCTAAAGGCCACTGCTCAACCCCCACCCCCTTTAAAATTCAGTGGAAACCAGGGGATTCCATATGAGTGGTTTCTCCCTTCTTCTAAACTATACCAACTCCACATACTTATAATTAACAGTTGGAGGTTAGACATATTCGACCCTCCACTAGTCCCTGGAATGATCCTGTCTTTGTCATAAGAAAGCCTAATAGGCCCTGGAGATTTTTACATGATTTAAGGAGGATCAGTGAATGCATGATCCTCTTTGGAACCCCCCAGAGGGGACTCCCATGGATCCCAGCTATTCCCAATATATACCATCTATCATTGAAATTAAAGATTGCTTCTTCTCTATTCCCCTCCATCCAGAGGACATGGAGAAATTTGCATTCTCTGTACCCGCTGTTAATTTTTGTGGCCCAGATAGGAGATTTGAGTGGACCGTCTTACCTCAGGGCATGGCTAATAGCCCACCCATTTGTTAATATTACCTGTCATCCATTTTCTCTTCTCTTAGCAATCCCCCCAATAATATGTTTTATATTTACATGGACGATATTATTCTTGGGTGCCTAGATTCCTCCACACTCCAGGACCTTACCCACTAATGTCTAAGTATCCTTCATATTCACAACTTTAAAGTAGCTGTTGAGAAAGTTCAAACTGTGCCTCCCTTTAAGATGTTGGGCTCAATCCTTACCCTAGATACCATTTCACCTATTAAGCCACAACTCTACATTCAGGATTCTTACACCTTGCCCCAGCTCCAGAGACTTTTGGCTGAAATTAACTGGATGAGACCCCGTGTTTGACCTCCTAAGGGGCCTTGATCTCTCCTCTCAAGTGGTCCTGACACTGGAGCAGTGCCAGATCCTCTTTAAGGTCCAGAAAGTCATTGATAGCTCCTGTCTTAAAAGATTTGATCCCAATCTCCCTCTCTCTCTCTCTCTCTCTCTCTCTCTCTCTCTCTACCTTTTCCCTGGGGAGACCCTGACAACTGCCCTGCTGGCTCAAAAAGGTTAACCTGATCAATGGATCCATCTTTCAATCAGTGGAGCCCCTAGCATCTATTCTTTAAACAACCAGGTAGTGGGTTGCATCATCAAAGGCAGAGAAACCTCTATTAGACTCTTTGGTGCTGAACCCCAATCCATCATTACTCCTTATAAGACAACAGATTTTATTTGGCTCCAAAGGAATAATGTAAGAGTCACTATGGCACTTGAGGGGTTCCTGGGCACCATAGACTGCCATTATGGCCCTCATAAGTGGATAAGCTCCTTCTTTAGGTTGGAGTGGAGGCCCCTGAGGCTTTTCCTATCTCAACCCAACCCTGACTTCCTCATTGCCTTTACAGATGGAGGATGCTTGGGGGCTTCCTTGGTTGTGTATCCCCCCTTCAAATTGGGGGCCAAACCTGAGCCCATCAAGTCTATCTCTCAGGAAACAAAGGGATCAGCACAGTACAACAAGCTTTTTGCATTTGTTCTTGCCCTAGATACCATTCAAGAGCCATTCAACTTATTTTCTGACAGTGTCTATGTGGTAAATCTATTGCCCAATCTTACTGAATCTCACATTAGATTGATTCCAGCCCTATATCCCCCTTAATGGTCCAGGCTCATACCCTGCTCAAACAGAGAGTCCACCCTATCTTTATACAACACCTTTGAGGCCATCAGAATTTACTAGATTTCCTGTCTGAAGGAAACAGCTTGGCTGATCTATTGGCCTCTGCAGCTCACTGTCACACTGTCTCAGAGGCTACCCAATTTCATTCACTAACCCACACCAACTGGAGAGGCCTCAAACAAAGATTCCCCCAAATACCAAATAAAGATCTTACAAAGATTATTAGGACATGCCAGTCTTACCAACCCTTCCTCCAGTTTCTGCCCTCCAAACATCCAGGAGTAACCCTCGGGGCCTTTGCTCCAACCATCTTTGGCAAGTAGATGTTACTAATTGTTCCCCCTTTGGAAAACTACCTTCTTATCAGTTGATACTTTCTCCCATGCCTGTTGGGCATCTGCACATGCTGGGGAGAAGTCTAAACATGCCATTAGTCATATGCTTCAATGTTTTGCCAGTCTTGGGCTGCCTGATCAAGTGACAACAAATAATGGCCCCTGCTTTATAAGTCAAAACTTTACAAGTTTCCTCCAGACTTTGCAAATTACACATACCACAGGCATCCCATATAACCCTCAAGGCCAAGCTGCCATTGAAAGATATAACCAAACACTTAAATCACAATTACAAAAACAAAAGGAGGAATCACTACCGCCCCCCCCCCCAATGATCCCATGATCAGCTAAAGAAAGTATTATTCACCTTAAATATTTTATATTTTTCTAGGAATGAAAAAAAATGTCTCCATTTCAAAAACATTGGTCATCCTCTGTCACATACAGCTTGATCAAGGAAAATGGAGAAACCCATTGACTGGGGCCTGAAGAGGACCAGACCCACTCCTCACAGCAGGGAGAGGGTTTGGATGTGTCTTCCCTCAAGATGAAAAAAGACCCATTTGGATACCAGCAAGGGATCTAAAATATTTACCCCAAGAAGGGGACACTGACAATCACCCCTCCAGGGAGTGTTCCATCCCTGAGGATTGTTCCTCTGTTTTTTTCCCAGAAAAGATTGGAGATGTGGATGCTACCACTCTTCCTGATGGTGGCAACACTCAGTCCGCCCAGTGATGAAGGGTCTGAAAACCCACATGACGCCAGAGCTATCTTGACCAAACAGATGAGAAAGCCTTGTGAATGTCAGGGAGGAACACATAAAACACTTCCTTTCAATGGAAAACAAATCCAAAGGGTAGGCTGTGGTAACAAAATAGCATACAAATTCATTGATTTCTCTGGAAGCCAACATTTTCTTATACACTCCCGTACTAATATGTGGGTGTGCATAGAAAAACCCAAAATTATACCTCAAGTGGACAGCAATCCAGGGCCCTGCCCTTGCACCACTTTTTATGAGACAATGTATTCTGTTTGCTATACTGCTGCACAACAATGCACCAACAATGGAAAACCTTATTGAACTGGTATTAGTACCACAGCGACCTCTGGAGGTGCTAGTGTGTGGGAGAAGAGTGACATGGGATACGCCTCTGCACCCTGTTTAGGTGAGACAGGCCAGACAATCTTCTGGAACTTTCAACCCCCCATTGGCTATTTAGATGGCAGGGGAATTCAAGATAAATTTAGAGAACAATAGGTCAATAAAAAGATCGAACAAATCATTTTGACCCAATACCCAGAACTTAACTATCACTCTACAGCCCTCCCTAAGGACTGAGGGGACCTAAAACTCGACCCCCTTATGGATACCCTTTTACAATCAGTTTTTGCCTTAATTAATCAAACAAACCCTTCTCTTGCAAAAGACTGCTGGTTCTGTCTCTGAATGGGACCACCCAGACACTAGCAGTGGTTGCTAATTATAACTTTCTCAGCTATAAATTATTATAAATTATATTATAAATTATTATAAATTTCTCAGATACATTCCCTATTCCTGTCCAGCTCCTTCCAATGTCCACTTCTGGAACTTGTATTTGGGCCTCACCTGCCCCTGACAATTCCAATGGGGATGTGGGCCATATCGACCATTCCTTCTGTAACTCAAATGCAACTAAGTCCAATGCTCAGCATTGCCCACCTCCTGAGATGGTCTTTGTTTGTAGGGGCAGGATGGCCTATGACTTCCTCCCCACCAATTCGACAGGCCTTTGTGCCCCAGCCACCTTGATCCCAGATGTGGATATCATTCCTGAAGATGAAGCCCACCCTATGCCCTCTTTTGATTATATTGGAGGGAGATCTAAGAGAGCTGTACAAATGATACCTTTACTCATTGGGTTGGTAATAACCACAGGTATGGCCACCAAGACAGCCAGGATGGGTATGGCAGTCAATCTCTACAAAAAGCTCTCTCTCCAGTTGAACAGTGACATAAAAGCTGTGCCCAGCCCTATCCTTGGTCTCCTACAAGAGCTAGATTCCCTGGGTGAGGTAGTCCTACAAAACAGGAGGGGACTAGACCTCTTAACAGCTGAAAAGGGAGGCATAAGCTTGTTTTTACAGGAAAAATGCTGTTTCTATGCCAATAGATCAGGAATAATTCAAGACAAGATCGAAAGACTTCAAGAGGACCTGGAGAAGAGACAGTGGGACCTCCAGGACAACCCATTGTTGACTGGGCTTACATGGCTCCTTATCCTACCTCCTCCCTCTACTCAGGCCCTTCCTTCTCCTTATCCTTATCCTCACTGTCAGGCCTTGTGTAATTAACAAAATTACACAATTCATTCACCAGCAGCTAGAGGCAATAAAACTCCATCAGGTTGACATATATTACCACAGGCTGACAGCTCAGGAATTAAATTCCTCATATGATCCACTGCCATCCCCTCTGCCCTCCATGTGATTGATTATGGGTAAGATCTCAGACTGACTGAGACAACCTAACACAGGCCATGGAGTGGGTTCTCAGAAAGCTAAACACATGGTACCCAGTGACGGGTAA
Organism: Jaculus jaculus; assembly: GCF_020740685.1. Taxonomy (NCBI): domain Eukaryota; kingdom Metazoa; phylum Chordata; class Mammalia; order Rodentia; family Dipodidae; genus Jaculus; species Jaculus jaculus. Next base: position 57,097,966 of record NC_059114.1, on the reverse strand, counting down.
GATCCCCAAAGGGGTACAACCTAAGACAGGGGCCATGGTGACTAATGCTCTTGCAAAAACAAAAGAGGGAAATGTTGGTCCTTGAGATTCCCAGACACGAGGCCTAGTGGAACTTTCTGAACCTAGCTAAAGTTTGGTGACCTGTCTCTGGCCAGCTATGACTCAGCAGGGCACAAAATTGCCTCCAACCTGCTACTTCCACAAAAAAGTTAGAGTTCCCATGTGCGCGTGCTTAGAACCAATCATTTCAAAAGTCGTGATATGTTATTGGCCCTTACACCTCATCCTTTCCCGAGATACCTGCCTTTGTTCTCAACGCTATATAAACACCTGCCTGTTACAATAAAGTGAGATCCTGCACTGACAAGACTCCCGGCTCTGTGTGTTTTGGCCATTGACACTCACCCTCCTCCTCAACCCCTTGAGAGGAATCAGCAGTCCTGGTCCCCCTCCAGCTCTACCTGTCGGAAAAACCTGACATGTTCTGAATAAGCAGTTCCCAGATGATAGCAATTGGGCAGTGGAGACTTGCTGAAGTAGGTGCATTGTTGGGAACCATCTTATCTTGGAGCTCTGCCTTACCAGAGCTTCCTCACTATCCTGTTGACTATGTTCTACCTTCTGTGGCAGAAGTGATGCCTAGCCACTGCTCATGCCCTACTTTCCATTACCAGCATGGGACATTCACACACGACTTTAAAGCAAATAGTAATAATAATAATAATAAACTTTCCTCCAATCAGCTTGTTTTGATAAGGTGCCTTTTCCTTTTTTTCATAGGAGGGCAACTACAGCACTGCAATTGAGATTAGGATAGCTGCTCTGGAGGAGGAGTGCTGATTCTTTTTTGAAAGGAGGTGTACTGAAGGAAGGATGCCAAAGGAGTTACCCTGATTTTGGCATTATTTCCCTTTGGCATTTAAAGTATGTTAAAACATTGGATTTGTAACATGGTTTGTTTACATCATGAGATGGTCATAAATATATGGGGGCTAAAGGCAGAATGTGGTAATTTGAATCAGAAATCCTCTAAAATCTTATGCATTTTGAATGCTTCGTCACCAGTTGGCAATTTGGAAGATGGAGACTTAGTGGAGGAGAGGGGTTGCTTGGAATGGGCTTTGGGGTGCTATAGCCCAGATTTTCCCTAGCCAGAGCACAGCTCACTCTTCTTGCTTTCTGCCTACTAATTTGTGTGATTTTTAGACACTGTTCTAAAATCCTTTCCCTGCCATCATGAAATCTACCCTCAATGCTGTAACCTAAAATAAATTCTTTTTCCATGATCATTTGTTCTTTCATAGGTAGTTTGCTTGAGCAATGTGATGGTAATGCTACTTGTCACTATGCATGTGCCTATCTCTTTTTTAAACAAATTGCTGATGTCCTATTTTCTGAGTTCTCTACATATCCTGAGACTTTTAAGGTAAATTGCATGCAAACTTACTAACCTGTTGTTTCATACAGTGTTTCATGAATTTATCTGGTTAGAATATTTGATGAATAAATGAATAAGTTTCCAGTCATCAATTGATATTTATCCCTTTCCTTCAATGTCAGTTATTGATTTTCTTAATGATAACCCGAGAAACATTAAGCAATAGTTAATAATTCTGTTCCATAACAATCTAAATAAGTGCATATTTATTTTTTTCCATGCAAATAAGAACAATCTTGCTTTTAGTATAATAGTTGCATTGCTCTTGAATTATTTTTAACACATTATCTTTGGAAGTTTTTTATGTTTATATTTATATTCAACAGAAGACTTCCTCTGATCTTTTTACATCTAAGGTCACTTTAACTCTCTCCATGCTGTCCAAGCAGTGCTTATTGGTGCTTAAACTCTCTTGCTGCTGAAAGTAATGCACAGCACACATTCTTGCCTGTTTTGTTATTGTTTTTCAGAGCATCATTTTTGTAAGAGTTCACAAGATATTTTTAAAATGTCAGTTAGTGGGAAAAACAGACTACAAATGCAGATGCTTTTCTTCAGGTTTTGGAAAGACTGCATAGTAACCAAAATTCCTAATAGTCTTTAAATTCTGTATTAAGATAGAATTTCTGGAAAACTCTACTTAACAGAGTCCCTTAAGTGATTCCCTTCTATATGCATTTATTTCCCTGTTCTGAAGTCACTGTTAAGCAGCATTGCCAGAATTCTCTCACAATAAGTTTTGTATTACATAGTAAATCCACATTATGACACTACCTTCTGATTTTTGAATCTCTGGCTAGTCTCATTCACTTTTTCAAATGTCAAAATCTGCTATTTTTGTGGCAGACCTGGGCTTCGGAAATGCAGAGATGGATTTCTGAGGTCTGCAGAATTTCTCTACCTTCTAATTATTCTACTCATCCATTTTATTTTAAAAACAGTAGTATAGATACCTATAGTTATGTTTTGCATACAAAATGTCTCCCACATTCTTATACGTTTGAACACTTGGTCAAAAATTAGTGGTTCTGAATTAGGAGGCTGTGGAAACTTTGATCTTGGTACTCAGGAGGCAGACTATGGCTGTTGGGGTAGAGCTTATGAGTTTAGACCAGTCCTACTTCTACTTTACCCAATATGCTTCCTGACTTCCAATGCAAAGTAACCAGTAACCTGTCAGCAATGGGTGAAGTTGGAATAGAGGAAAAGGCTGTTGGAAGTGCAGGGATATGGGGAATCCACATAAAACAAACTTTGTCAGTGAGTAGAGTATGCTCAAGAGAGAGAGGCTGCATATGTTATTGACAAAAAGGGTATAGGAATGAGGCTACCTGAACCTGTTAAGAGTGTGAGCGATGCAATCATGAGCTCCAGAAGCTGATAATGCAGCTGCATAGTTTGTTGTATGCTTTGGTGTGCTTGAGTCTTGCTTTGGTCTAGACTTCCTTTCCTTATTTCTCCCCTTGTAATAGGAATATTTAGTCTATGTCATTGCATATTAGAAGTATTTAACATTTGTTTTTCCTTAACAGAGACTCATGGCTAAGTGTTTGTCCTGAGTCTCAGAAGAGACTTTGGATATTGAATAGTGCTGGAACTGTAAGACAATAGGGAATTCTGAAAAGGGATTGAATCGATTTTGCATAAGAGATGATCATGTGCCTATGGGGGCCTGGGACAGAGTATTATTGCTTGAATCTGAAATGTCCCCAATAGGCTCATATGTTTTAAAGTTCGGGTGTTAGCAGGTGGGAACATTGTACAAAGGAAAGAAAATGTTTGGGGATGGGTCAGAGCTGATTGACACAGGCACGTAACAGCATGGCATTGGGGAAACAGCTTGTCTCCAGATCTTACCTATGGTCTTTGCTTCCTGCTTTCTGACACAACACAGACAGCTGCCTCTTACTTCTGCTTTTCCAGCTGATGTTCTTTCACCCACTATGGCAGTATGAGTGTGACAGTGTAACTGTATGGCCCTATAGACTCAGAAGTTTTGTTAAAATTAAACTTGCAACTTGGATCTCGATCAGTCTGCATGCAGGAGGTATGACTGGGGCAGATGTTGGGGTCCAGCCCTAAAGTGTGTTTGGACGTGGGTCTTGTTCATGTTCATGTTCACTGGTGTTGATGACTGCTTGTTACAGTTGCTGGTCTCTCTTTGGATGTATATAAACAGCCTCTTCTGCCATTTGTGGAGTTTAAACTAGGTCTATAACTTGAAATAAATCCGTTCGCATGCTGGTAGAAATCACCCAACCAAGTGCAGTTTGTGGGGAAAAGAAGGTTTTTTTGTGGTTTACAGGCTAGAGGGGAAGCTCCACAATTCCAGGGGAAAATCATGGCATGAGCAGAAGATGGATATCACCCCCTGGTCCATATAAGGTAGACATCAGAAAGAGGAGAGTGTGCCAAACACTAGCAAGGGGGAGAAGGCTATAACACCCAAAAGCCTGTCCCCAAAAGTACATTGCCTCCAGGAAGTGCTAATTCCAAAATCTCAGTCATCTGGGAACCTACATTCAAAACACCTAAATTTATGGGGACACCTGAATCAAACCACTACACCCTTCCTCCCGTAAACTGTGCTTGGTTGGATGTTTGTCCCGGTCATGTAGAGCTGACCACACAAAACATGATAGAATTTACCCTCCGAAATCATCAACCAAGATAAAACCTCTGTGGTAGAAAAGTTAAACTGATTTACTGAGTTACTGTAAGAGTTACTTACTGAGGATCTAAAATTATTTTTGTCAGCTGATGGAAACATCCCTAAGATAAAACTTTCCAGAAAGGGACCAGAGGGATGATTAGAAGGAAAGATAGATTAGGCTAAAAGAAAGTAAAATAGTGTTTATTGTTAAGATCCTCTGACTGGGCTGGAGAGATGGCTTAGCGGTTAAGCGCTTGCCTGTGAAGCCTAAGGACCCCGGTTCGAGGCTCGATTTCCCAGGACCCACATTAGCCAGATGCACAAGGGGGCGCACGTGTCTGGAGTTCGTTTGCAGTGGCTGGAAGCCCTGGCACGCCCATTCTCTCTCTCTCTGCCTCTTTCTCTCTCTCTGTCTGTTGCTCTCAAATAAATAAATAAATAAATAAATAAATAAATAAATAAATAAATAAATAAATAAATAAATAAATAAATAAATAAAAGATCCTCTGACTACAGAAAATAATTTATACAAAAATTGTCTCATCTTTTTTGTTCATGTACCAATCCCCTTGACTATCAAAACTATAACATTGGGCTGGAGAGATGGCTTAGCAGTTAAGCGCTTGCCTGTGAAGCCTAAGGACCCCGGTTCGAGGCTCGGTTCCCCAGGTCCCACGTTAGCCAGATGTAGAAGGGGCACACGCGTTTGGAGTTCGTTTGCAGAGGCTGGAAGCCCTGGCACACCCATTTTCTCTCTCTCCCTCTATCTGTCTTTCTCTCTGTGTCTGTCACTCTCAAATAAATAAATAATTAAAAGAAAAAAACCTATAACATAAAAATAAAATTTCAGATTATGATCAGAGCTTCTTTGGAGAGCTATCTAAAGCTCTTTGGCACCCAGTTAAATAAATTTCTCTACTTTCACTCATACTGGCATTAGAATGATGTTTGTAGGTAATTTCTGTTAACATCCCTGGGGGCCCCATCCAGAGTTTTTCTTTGCTAGGAACCCTGTTTGTCTGTAAGGGCTGTTGCTTCTCAGCTTGCCAGCCTGCCAAAGGTCCTGGGAACTGGGAAGCATGAGACCCCACCATGATTAGGAATTCTAGGTGGCCCAAGGAGACAGCAAAACCTAGGACCAGAACTCCTGAGTGGAAGGACACAAGGCTGAGCTAGTCATCTACACCAGGTGAGAACTCCCTGGGGAAACAGGAAATTAAAATTTGAAATTATAGTCAGAGTGATTTCAAGGAGCCAGCATATATTGATCCTCAAAGGAGGAGTTCCAAACCTTGATGCAATTCCAAGGTGATGGCCCTTCTTCTGTTGTTCAGGACCAATGTTGTTCTGTCCTTAGTAACTAGCAAGATCAGGGTTATGAGTGAGATTAGATAGGAAAAATTGTTTAAACTCTAAGTATAAATGGATCAGTAAATGTGTGAGCGAGAGATTACAATCTGGACTCTGTATAAGAAGTACACTTGATATGAATGTGTGTTACGTATGTGGCTCTAAAAGACTGTACTAATGCCTGTTTTGCAGCACTGACACAGTGGGAAATTCGCTGTGGGGAAGTCTTCCACCAAGCCCACTGTTCTAGGTTGCATAATCCAAAATAGACCATAATTCAAACAGAAATACTCAGGAAATTATAATACTAGGATGATTCCAGGAAACATAAAGGCTTCTGTTAAGTTAGAATGGATAGCTTTTAATGTTGAATGCTCCCCAGATGAAACACTAAAAGTAAGTGAGAATATGCAAGATTCTCTTACTGTTAGAAGTTAAGAAATGACAAGACAAGGGAGTTGCCATGTCAATCAATCATGATTAGCTAAAATGTGGGGCAAATGCTAGAAACCTAGGGAAACTCATCTGTCTTGCTCCCACATTCTGCAGCTAGGGTTGCTCTCCAAAGCAAGGACAAAATGCAAGACTGCATATAAGCAGACACCTGCAATGTGTCACTTAGTGCTTCCCCTACGGTGCTTAATCTGAGTGATGGCCAGGCAACCCTAGAGTAGGAGGAGGAACCTAACAAACCAGTATCATTTTTGGACAAGGAGGCAAAGCATGATCTTCTGTAGTTGTGTATCAGCCCCCAGGGAAATTCTTGATGGATCTGCTTTCTTGACTTCATGCCGTGCAGAGCTGGGGGATCTACATTCGCAAGGAATCTCAGGGTTATGGCCCGGACGTAATGATGGGTGAATCCCGAATTTCTTTGGACATATGGGGATTTCTTATAAGAAATTTGTAACTGTTTCATGTTTACTATCTTTCTTTTTTTTTTAATTTTTTTTTATTATTTATTTATTTGAGAGTGACAGACACAGAGAGAAGGACAGATAGAGGGAGAGAGAGAGAATGGGCGCGCCAGGGCTTCCAGCCTCTGCAAATGAACTCCAGACGCGTGCGCACCCTTGTGCATCTGGCTAACGTGGAACCTGGGGAACCGAGCCTCGACCGGGGTCCTTAGGCTTCACAGGCAAGCGCTTAACTGCTAAGCCACCTCTCCAGCCCTGTTTACTATCTTTCTATGCTTCTATAATACTGCTGACAGACAATAGCCCGAGGTTTGGGTTTAGATTCAGAAGTACTCAATACTGAGTTTGTCAAAAAAATTTTTGAAAATTTCTAATGGTGATTTAATCTGCTTTCATATTTTCAAAATATGTGTTTCACAAAGCTGACAAAAAGAAGTTACAAAAATCAACAAGTGATAAAATCTATGTGTATATTCTGGATAAATAATGTAAGCCAAGTCTTGTCTACTCTTTTATAAAAGGTAATTTCAAAAAGCCTTTGAGCAGTAGAAAAAAACAAACTTAAACGGTCATATTAAAATGTCTTATGATATGGACAATAAAAGTTTTGCTAATAAGTATAGTGAGATAAACTAGATAAAAATATAAACTGAAGAAAAACCTTTAAATGTTAAATGTTTGATAAAAAGATTGTTACAGAATGGTTCTACAGATTGTAAGATAAAAATATGTAGATGAAGATTTGATTAAATTTAAACAGAAGCCTTAAGGACAAAGTTGATTAATGGAATCTAAAAGTGCTTGATCAGATTACAGAGTACTTGAGATAAAAAATTACTATTAGTCTAGATTTTATATCAGGCTAACAAAGGGTGGCCTTAGCTGGTTACAAGATATTATGATATTCAGGTTGCAATTTTAAAACTTTTACCTACTGATGATAATCTGGTCATGATAACAGTTGTCAGGTTGTAAAAGACTGGCTTTAAAGTGCTTAACTAAGTTAACTATGTTCCTCTATTTGTCAACCTTTAGGTACTTTTGGTATTCAATTCTTTTATAAAGTTATTATATGTAAAAAATGTAACTTGAAGATGGTTTCTGTCCTGTTCATGTTGTTTCACTCAGTGATTATTAATGAGGTTATTGTCTAAGTCTCATAAAATGTCATATTGTCTGATGTGACTCTCCTTTTGTAGATAAGCTGACCTGGAATTCATCTCTGGGTCTCCATATCCTCTCTGTTCAAGGAGAAATGTAACTTACCAGAAGCTAGATGTTAGTATTGTCCCATCATCTCCTGTGGCCTTATGACCTGGGAGCAGGAAACAAAATATTGGTTATTCTTTTAATGTCAATGTTTCCAATTGATTTTGGCTTCTGAATATGGTTATTAATCATTCAGAGACATTGTACATATTTGATTCACAAAACAGATTATTTAAAAAGGGTGCAGAGCATATCTTCTTAGCAAAACATCTGGTTATACAATAACACAATAGTTTAAAATCATTCTAATTAATATTTAAGCTTAGTTATCAGGTGACAGTATAAGCTATATTGGGGATATAGGAAGCACACCCATTCTATCTTTAACTCTCTGTTAGTTATAAGCATGGGCAAGACATCTTAGTAGCCCAGAAAACAATATTTTATCAATAACTTTACATCAATTGATTTAATCTAGAAATTGTATGCCTGGTAAAGACAAGAGAGTACAACAACATCCCATCCCTGTTTGTGAATAACTTTGGCTAGTCTATATATTGAGGCAAGAACAAATTATCCACCAATTGGAAGCAGAACAGCAATTTAAGATATATATATATATATTTTTTTTTTTTTTCGGGCTGGAAACATGTCATAAGTATCAATATCTTTATAAGCAGTGAACTTAAGATACCAGTAATTAGACCATTAATTAAGTGAAACTATTACTGAGACTGATTATACATGGCTCAAGAATAAAACAAAACCTGGTCATTGTTCAGATAAGCAAGCTCAGTTTTAACATACTTTAGAGACAATAGGACAAACACAAAGTAATTTCTTTTTTTCTTATAACATTTTTATTGACAATTTCCATAATTGTAAATAAACAATATCCCATGCTAATTACCTCTCTCCCCCTACTTTCCTCTTTGAAATTCCACTTTACATCATATCCCCTTCCCTCTCAATCAGTCTCTCTTTTATTTTGATGTCATGATCTTTTCCTCCTATTATGATGGTCTTGGGTAGGTAGTTTCAGGCACTGTGAGGTCATGGATATCCAGGTCATTTTGTGTCTGGAGGGGCATGTTGTAAGGAGTCCTATCTTTCCTTTGGCTCTTACACTCTTTCCGCCACCTCTTTCACAATGGACCCTGAGCCATGGAAGGTGTGATAGAGATATTTCAGTGCTGAGCACTCCTCTGTCACTTCTTCCCAGCACCATGGTGCCTTCTGAGCCACCCCAATGTCATTGCCATCTGAAAGGAGAAGGTTCTCTACCAAAAGTGAGAATAGCATTAATATATGGGTATAAACTTTATGAGAAGTGCTTACTGGGCAGTTTGGTGAGCATAGTACATACATTTAGCCAGAAACCAGCAGATGTTACACCCCTAGGGCTCATGACTAACCCTGTTGTAGGTTTTCAGTATTAGGAATGTATTCCTTCCCATGGATCAGGCCTCCGATCTGTCTATAGGATAGTTGATATGCTACTATTGCACCCATTGGCTGATTTGACCTGGCTGGCCAGATATAAGGTTTGCACTGTCTATTGTTGGATATTTTCACTGGTGATTTCTCTCCCATTGTACTGAATGCAGCATGTTTCCCCTCCACACCCCCCAGCTTTCTGTCAGCTGGTCTATGTGGAGGAGGTTTTCCAGCTCAGCTCCAGCAGGTTTTCTTAGTGACCTTGCAGCCCAAGTATGTAGTCTTCAGCAATATGGTCTTACCATTCATTCCTGGTGGGAAACCAAGAACTTCGGCAATGACCTGCAATGTTTTGTTGGCATCAGGGACCTCCCTGGCCAACAACTCACTGGAAGGTATCTCATCTCTGGCACTGAAAATTTTCTAGTAACAATCTATGGCTCTTGTGTGTTCCATTGTCCAAAAATGTAGGTTTCATATAACTTATTCATGTCCTCTTGGATTTTGATTATCCCTCCCTCCACCTCTCCTTTACTCAGCCTCTTCTCCTAACTTCACTTAGGCCTTTTCACCCCCATTAATCTGTTCTTCTACTTACATTTATGCAATACCATCCTATTAAGTTCCCCTCCCTCCCTTTTTATTCTGCTTATATCCCCTTTCTCTTCCCTTTATATCTATTTTCTAGCTTTCTGGCCTTTGCTACTGAGTTTTCTTCCTATTTACACAGAAGTCCAGTCATCTGTAGCTAGGATACACATATGAGAGAGAACATGTGATACTTGGCTTTCTGGGCCTGGGTTACCTCATCTAGTTTAATCCTTTCCTGATCCATCCATTTTCTTGCAAATTTCATTTTTCTTTTCTGCTGAGTAGAACTCCATTGTGTAAATGTGCCACCTCTTCATTATCCACTATCAGTTGAGGGATATCTAGACTGGTTCCATTTCCTAGCTATTGTGAATAGAGCAGCAATGAACATGGTTGAGCAAGTATCTCTAAGGTAGTAAGATCGGTCCTTAGGATACATGTGTAGGAGTGGTATAGGTGGGTCATATGTTAGATCTATTTTTATCTGCCTTAGGAACCTCCACACTGATTTCCACAATGGCTATACCAGATTGCATTCCCACCAACAGTAGAAAGGTTTCTCTTTTTTCCTCATCCTTGCCAGCATTTATGGTTATTTGTTTTCATGATGACAGCCCATCTTAGAGGAGTGAGATGGAATATCAATGTACTTTTAATCTGTAATTCCCGGATGACTAGGGTGGTAGAACATTTTTAGATGTTTATATGCCATCTGTATTTCTTCTTTTGAGAATTCTCTATTCAGTTTTATAGCCCATTTTTAATTGATTTGTATGATTTCTTATTGTTTAATTTTTTGAGTTCTTTGTATATCCCAGATATTAGTCCTCTATCAGATGTATAGCTGGCAAAGATTTTTTTTTTTTTTCCCATTCTGTAGGTTGTCTCTTTGCTCTATTCACAGGGTGTTTTGCAGTACAAAACTTTGTAATTTTATGATGTCCCATTGTTTAATCTGTGGTTTTATTTTCTGAGCAATTGGGGTTATATTCAGCAAGTCATTGCTAAGACCAGTATGTTGAAGTGTTTCCCTACTTTTTCCTTTGGCAGTTTCAGAGTTTCTGGTCTGATATTAAGGATTTTGATCCATTTGGACTTAATTCTTGTGCATGGAGAGACATAAGGATCTATTTTCATCCTTCTACAGATACATATCCAGTTTTTCCAGCAACATTTGCTGAAAAGGCTGTCTTTTCTCCAATGAGTATTTTTGTCATTTTTGCCAAATATCAGGTGGCTATAGCTACCCAGACTTACATCTCGGTCCTCTATTCTATTCCATTTTCTTTGAAAATGTTTTAGATATACAAAGTATTTCATGCTTCCAAATGAATTTTTGAATCATTTTTTTCTATTTCTGTGAAGAATGCCATTGGAATTTTGATACGAATTGCATTAAATGTGTAGATTGCTTTTGGTAAGAGTGCCTTTTTCACAATATTGACTCTTCTGATCCAAGAAAAAGGGAGATTTTTCCATTTCCTTCACTTTCTCGCATGTTAGAATAGCAACCCCTGCTTGTTTTCTAGGCCCATTACTTGAAACACTGTTTTCCAAACTTTCACCCAAAGATAGTATCCATCCTTTGTAGAAAGGTGAATTTCTTGGAGGCAACAAATTGAAGGATCCTGGTTTTTAACCCAGTCTGCAAACTTATGTCTTTTGGCTGTGGCATTGCGGCCATTGATATGAAGAGTTATTGTTGAAAGATGTGTGCGTATTTTTGCCATTTTTCTTGTTCTGTAGTACTTCCAGTTTTACTTTTGCTTTCTTGTATGAACTAGTATTTAAGTTTTTTTTTTTTTTCCAGGTTCCTTATATGTATGTTTTTCTTTCTTTTCAGCATGGGGGATCTTTTCAAGTATTTTCTATAGAGCTAATTTGTCTTCAAATATTCCTTTAGCCTGCTTTTGTTGTTGAATGTCCTTATCTCTCCATCTATTTGAAGCTATCCATCAAGTAATTTCTTAAATAAGTACATTTTACCATTGAACAATTTTAAGGTTTAAGTAAAAGAATATTTATGATTGTTAAATGAAGCTTAGACAAACTATATTAACATTGTGTATGGTGGATTTTCCTAAAACATGGGGAGCTTCTTCAGTTTTCCTAAGAGCAAAATGATAATAAGCCACTTTTTACAAGACTTGGAGTATAATCTCACGGATAATCACCAAGCAAAACTAGCATAAATAAGACAGAAATTATTTTAAAATTACAGAGTTTTAGCCAGGCATAGTGATGTAAGATTATAGGTAGCCAAACATCATGGACTTTGTATAAACCAAATTACAATGTTTTGATAAGTAGAAAAGTGTGATATTAACAAAAAGTACAGTTTTCATATTTAAGGCACATGAGGCTACAGAGAGTTAACTATGAACAAAAGATCTGCTAACATAATTGAAAACAAACAAACCATCTAGATTATGTAGTAACATTTTTAGCTTAAATATGAAGACATGAAAAGTTTGTGATTTTTAAAGTTGATCAGAAGTAGGATTTCATATATATATGGGGAGAGAGAGATTTAACACTTTTTAAAGCTAAATAAGATGTATATCCAATCTGTAAATTAGTTTCTGAAATTAATTTAGATATATTTAGCATACCCAAAGAATAGAGGAACTGGATTAAACTGCCATGATGTAATGGAAAAGAGAGGGAATGGGTATGCCAGGGCCACTAGCTACTGCAAACAATTACCAAATCTTTGCTCCACTATGTACATCTGGCTTTGCAAATAAGCACCTATAACTGATGGGCCAAAAATAAATATTTTTAATCTCTTCTAATCAACTTTATAGAACTATATTGAATTCTAAAAATACACAAAATTTTATGATACAATCTATAGCTATCAAACCTGAACCAACTATATAATTCTGCCTGTGATACTGTGGTAGACTTGTTCTATAATGATTTTAGATAAATTTAAAGTATTAAGATTGATTGATGGAGGAATTACATCTTAAATCACAGCATAACTTTGTTTAGAATTTTCTTTCACTGTTCAGCATGAAATAAATCGTTTTTAAGTGTGTGACAGCTAAATGCTGTTTAATGTTTCAAATGTGGTCTATTTATCTTGTAGAAAAGGAAATAAAAGACTAAATAATTCCTCTGTGATTGTCTTTGGGGGGGGAGTGGGCAGGGTTTTAGATATAATAACCTTAGAAGAGAATTAAATATAATGAGTCAATTTTAACCATAAGATTTAGTTAAAAGGTTGACAAATAGAGGAACCTAGTTAACTTGTTTGGGTACTTTAAATTGAGTCTCTCATGATGATTATTATGACCAGATTAACATCAATGCATTAAAGTTTACAACCTAAATACCATAGCAACCTGCTACCAGCCAGGGCCATAGTTTGTTAGTCTGATGTAAACCCTGGGCCAATTAGTCATTGTATATCTCAAGAAGTATGTAATCCGATAAAGGACTTTGTCTTTAACCTTCTGTTTAAACTTGCTCATATCTTCATCTACATTCTTTACTGATACCTTTATCTACATGCTTTTACATTACAATCTATGTAGCCACTCTGTAACAATCTTTTTCATTCAACATTTAATATCAAACACTTAAAGTTTCCTCTCTACTTTGTCTTCTTTAGTCAGTTCATCTCATAACTGCCAACAGAAACTTTTATTGTCCTTAACCATAAGACTTTTAATATGACCATTTAAGGGCTTTTGAAATAACTTTTTAAAAGAGAGAGTAGATCAGATTTGACTTATGGAACTTATCCAGAATAAAATATATATTTTATCATTTATTGATTTTGGAACTTCATTTCTTATTACTTTCCTGAAATACATTTTTAAAAGTTATGAAAGCAGATTTGAACATTATTAGAAATTTTACAATTTTTTTTTACAAACTCAGTATTGAGGATATCTAAATTTAAGCATAAATCTTGAGGCCGTTGTTGGTAGTATTTTCATAAAATCATAGAAAGATAAAGTAAATATAAGACAGTTACAAATTTCTAAAGTGAAGTCCTCATCTGTCCACAGTGGCTTGGCATTTACCCATAATCATGCTGGGGCCAGGATCCTGAGATTCCCTGTGCTTGCAGCCCTCTGGCTCTGCAAGGCAGGGAAGCTAAGAAAGAGCCATTCTTTTTCTTCCTAAATTCCAGGGAGAAGTTTGGACTTCCCTCAGTGCAACAAGGCAAATTTTTGATACTGTCATTTTACAACTCTTTAAGAGTAGGAGAATCTTGCTTTTTTTCTTTTTCTTTTCTTTCTTTTTTCTTTTCTTGTCTATGATCTTAATTACTTTTAGAGTTTCTTCTGAGGGACACTTAACAATAAAAATGAGCTATGCCATCTAGTACAATGGGTTTGGTGGTGAACACCCCCCCACAATGAAATGGCACTGCTCAGAACAGTAATCATTCTGCAGCCTTAGGGCTGTGAGCCACATACATACTCATATATACACACATTCATTTTAAGTGCACTTTTCATAAGACTCTAGACAACACTTTCCCCTTCACACATTTATTTATTTATATTTATTTATTTATTCATAAGTTATGTATTCTCATTTAAAATTTCTATCCTATTTACAATTCCAGAGATGAAAATCAAACCTTGTTACCAGGCAGGGTATCAGGAAAGGCTGAGGGAGCTGGAGAAGCAGGAGGAGCTGTTAGGATCAGGTCCTGGTCGAAAGCAGAGGGTGAGGAGGAGTATGGGGGAGGGGTTGAGTGAGAACACATTCCTGAGACCTTGTCTTGAAGGTCTTGGTGAGAAGAGGAGGTAGAGCAGAGAGAATGCCATGCCTGTATGTAGAGCAGAGAGAATGCCATGCCTGTATATTGGCAGAAGTTTGTTCACAAATGTATAAGATGTGGGGTGGAAGTAACACCTTTTAGGAACCTCAATAAATTAATTAATAAATTAATTCTGCACTAGGCAATTTTTGTATATTTATTAATTTTTTTGCATATTTTAAAAATTATTTGTATTAGCATACAAAGAATCATGTTTCTTTACGCAGTGTTTCAAACACTGCTTTTTACTCTCCATCCTATTATTCTCCTTTCCCCACACCACACTTTTGTTCCCTCCACAAACCAAAGCCTCATTTCTGGTTTCGTACTACATACTCCCTGTTGCGGACACTCCCATCACCTCTTGTTTCCATGTCTGGGTCTCACTGTCATATCTTCTATTCTTATATACAAACAGTAAGAATTATAATCTGCATATGAAAGAACATATCTGCCTATGTGATTATTGTGTTTCTGGACCTGGGTTACTTCATTTAGTATTTCTAATTCTACCCATTTGTGTACAAATTTCAAAATTTTATTTTTTTCTGGAGCTGAATAAAATTCCATTGTATATATGTACCACACTTTTGTTACCAATCTTCAAATGATGGGCATCTAGGTTGATTCTATTTCCTAGCTACTGTGAATAGAGCAACAATGATCATGCATGACAAGTATATCTCTACCAGGATATTGCATCTATTGGGTATATGACCAGGAGTCGTTATTGAATTCAATTTTTTTTAATTTAATTTATTAGTTTTCTTTTCAGTAAATACAGGCAGTTTGGTTTTAGGATTTGAGAAAACATCATACCTATTTCCAGGATGCCTGCACTAGTTTACACTTCCATCAACAGGACATTACATGTCTCCTTGCCTCACAATCACCCCAGCATTTGTTGTCCTTGATTTTCTTGATAACTTTCATTTGACTAAGAGATGAAATCTTACAGTAGTTTCGATTTACACTTCCCTGATGGATATGAATACTGAACTTTAAGAAAGTCTTTCGAGGACTGAAGAGTTGATTTGGTGGTTAAGGTGCTTGCCTGTGAAGTTTAAGAACCCATGCTCTACTCTCCAAGTCCCTGGAAACCAGAGGCACAAAGATAATGCAAGTGCAACGTCACACATGCACACTTGGTGGCACAGGCATCTGAAGTTCAATTTAAGTGGCTGAGGCCCTGGTGCACCAATCCCCCCCACACACTGTCTCTCTCTCTCATTCTTGCTCTCTCTTAAAAAAAAAATCTGTTGAACATTTTTTTTCTTCTCTTGAAGATCACTTATTCATTTTATCATCCCATTTGTTATTAATTTGTAGTTTTGTACTTCTGGGGATTAGATTTTGCAATACCTTTTAATCTTCTAGGTATCAACCTTATATCAGAGAAGTAATAGAAGATTTTCTTCCATTGTTCAAGCTTTTGATTTGCTCTGCTCATTGCTTTGCTGTGAAGAAACTTTTAAATTTTATAGTCTCATGTCTTGACTTCTGAGACAATTTCAGGTGCTCTTAGAGACTTTTTTCAGACAGTTCTTACATATACCAAAATCTTCAATATTTGCCTAAACTTTTTTCTAGTAATTTCTGAATTTATTGTTTTCCATAAAGGTCTTTGATAAGTTTTGAATTGATTTTTGTGCAGGGTTAAGGATGTGGATCTAATTTTATTCTAATACAGGTGGATATCCAGTTTTGCCAGCACCATCTGTTGAATAATAGCCTGTCTTATTTCCAGTGTACACTTGTGAAAGCCTTGTCAAGAGTCAGGTAACTGGAAACTATGTAGATTTAACTGGGTTCTTCATTATCATCATTATCATCATCATCATCATCATTACATTGTCTCTGTGTCTGGTTTTGTTCCAGTACTGTGCTGTTTTGTCACAATTGTTCTGTATATAATTTTTGATTGGGCATTGTGAGGCCCCAAGCATCTTAGGTTCACTGTGGTACATGTGATCTTTTGTGATTCCATAGGAATTGTTAGATTGTTTTTTGTAGTACTGAGAAGAATATCAATGGGGCTTTGATGGAAATTGCATTGACTCTATATTACTTGTGAGGCTATAGCAATTTTCATTATATTGGTTCTGTCAATCGATCAGCATGAATGACGTATCAAATGTCTGACATTTTCTTTATTCAGTTTCTAGTACCTTAAAGTGTTCTGTTGTTGATGATGTCTTTCACATGTGTGTTAAAATTTACTCTTAGGTATCTTTTTGTTGTAATCATGATTGGGTCATCATTCTCAGCAATTTCACTGTTATAATAAGTGAAAGTTACCAATTTTTAAGTGTTGATATTGCATCCTGCAAATATGCTAAAGGTTTTTATTAAATTTATGAATTTTCTCTGATATAAGAGAAAACATAGGGGTTTATAAGGTCACTTAAATATAGAATCATGTCATGTGCAAAAAGGAATAGTTTCAATTCCCCCTTCTCTGTTTTTAAACCTCTTATATAACTTTCTAGTCTTCTTGCTCTAAGACTTCAAGCATTATATTAAGTAAGAATGGAGATGGTGGGCAATCTTGTCTCCTTCCTGATTTTAGAGGAAATATTCTCAGTTTTTCTTCATTCAGTACAATGCTGTCTATAGGTTTGTTGTCTATAGTCTTTATTATTTTGAGCTATGTTCCATCTATTCCCAATTTATCCAACATTTTCTACATGAAAACATGCTGCATTATGTCAAATGCTGGTTATCACTCTACCAAGATGATACAATCTGCTTTTCAGTTTATGTATATGTTGAATTATGTTTATGGGCTTGCATATATTGAACCAACTTTGCAGCCCTAGGATAAAACCAACGTGGTCATGGTGCTTGATCTTAATGTGCTCTTGAATTTTATTGGCAAGTATTTTGTTGAAAATTTTTGCAGCTATGCTCTTTAGGGATATTGCTATAGCTCTCTTTTTTGGTTGTGTCTTTACCTGCTTTTGGTGTCAGAGTAATCTTGGCTTCAAAGAATATGTTTGGTAGTGTTCCTCCCTTATCTATTTAGTGGAAATTTGAGAAGTATTATTAGAGCTCCTTTTACGTTTAGTAGAATTTGCCAATGATTCCATCTGGTCCTGGACTTCCCTTTATGGGGAGATTTTACTTGCTGCATCTATCTCATTGCTTGTTACAAGCCTATTTATTTATAAGTTTGGGCTTTAATATTTTAATATTTTTTATTAGTAGAAACTTTGTATGGACACATCATATGTTGGTACCATCATTTCTCTCCTCTTTGTACCCACTCCATTAAGGGCTATCCTCAGTGGGATGGCTGGTATTCACAATGGAATTGTGGATTACAAGTTGTAAAGACCATCAGTCTGTCATTGTGGGATGTGGTGATTTGATTCAGGTATCACTCCCATAAATTTAGGTGTTTTGAATGCTAGGTTCCCAGCTGATAGAGGCTTGGGGATTAATGCCTCCTGGAAAGAGTGTATTGTTGGGAGCTGGCTTATGGGTGTTATAGTCAGTTTCCCCTTGTGCTAGTGTTTGGTACATTCTCCTGTTGCTATTGTCCACCTGATTTTTGCCAGGGGGCAGTGTTCACCCTCTGCTCATGGCATCCTTTCCCCTGCCATCATGGAGCTTCCCCCTTGAGCATGTAAGCCAAAATAAACCTCCTTTTTTTTTTTTCCCACAAGCTGCTCTTGGTTGGGTGATTTCTACCAGCGAAGCAACCCAACTGAAACATGGGAAGGGCTATGTCTCTGGATATTCCTTCCTACCCTATGACTCTTACATCCCTTCCTGTTCTTCTTCCTCAGCTTTCCCTCTGCCTTGTGGGTGAGTTTTAATTCTACTTTAGAGTTGAGTTCTTAGCAGGTTATGAATTTCTGCTATGGTGCATTTTGAGTGTCCTCAATGTCTGTCTGCATCACCCAGGCCCATCTGCTCTAATTCTGATTGGTGATATGTATTTATAAATTTATCTGTTTCATCTAGGTTTTAAAGCTTTTTTGCAATATAAATGTTCACAGCATTTTTTGATGATATTGGGATCTAATGTGTTAACTCCCTTTTCATCTCTCATTTTGTTTATTTGGCTCATTTTTCTTTTGGTTAATTTGTTTTAAAGGTTGTCAATCTTTTTATAATTTTCAAAGAACCAACTCTTTGATTTAGTGTAGCAGTTACTATGTGGCTGGAAAGATAGCTCAGCAGTTAATGTGCTTGCCTGCAAAACCTAAGAACCAAGGTTTGATTCCCCAGTGCCCACATAAAGCCGGATACACTAATTGGCCCATGCATCTGGAGTGTTTTGTGCAGCAACTGAAGGCCTGGAATGCCCATTCTCTCTGTCTGTCTCTCTTCTCTTTATCTCTTTCTGTTTACAAATTAATTTTTAAAAAGTTACTATGAATGAAGGTTTTATTTTATGCCTTAATATTCAAGTAGTTTTCAACAGCAGAAGCATCTAAAATATATATTTTCTTTATGTTTTATTTTTATTGTTACTTCTCTGTTCTGGCTTTGGCCATAATTACAACAATATTTTCCTAACTAGAAGCAAATTGTTTTCAGAATATTTTCAGTGGCTTTGCTTATGAAATGGTGGACTCAGTGCCTGGCCAAAGTGAGGAAGAAATACAGAGGAAGAAATGATTATGAGTACAGGGCAGCTGTAGTCCAGAGCAAGATGGCAGTCTCTGGGGCAGCCTCCTGATTTCCCTTCTACATAATAACCTCGGGGAGTGGACGGCAAAGCAGCAAATGAATCTTTTCATCTGGAGATTTTTGGTGCTTCATCATGAATTTGTTTAGTTGCTAATAGTTCAGAATAACAACCAAACACCAGCTAGAATATTCTCTGAGAAATGAAAAATGTGCTGATATCCTTGGTGCTCCTTGGCACTTAAGCTAATTTATATATATTTAATTGATCTCTTAAGATTTTAGAGTTCCCACTATGGTATACTGGAATTCGTTTTGTTTAATAAAAATATTTCCAGATAGCATTGTCAGTTAGAAAATTAGATTTAATTTCCCTTTGTGAGTAATTAGCTGTTAGCATCTCAGCTCTCTTTATGCATATAATTAACTCCTCTAATCAAATATCTCTTCTCTGGTGCTGGTACTTCTACAAGCTTTGTCATCAAATATACTTCTTTCTCGTGGCACACTTTACATGAAATAAACTGTTTGCTATATTTTTCTCATAAGATTTTTACATGCAAACTGGTAAGACTGGAGAGTTCTAAAGGCAAGGTTGCTTTTTATGGGAAGGCATTTCACTTCTAAATTTCTATTTCCAATATGCATTGAGGTTCTGAAATGTAATCAGGTACATGATGGCCTGGGCAGGAGCAGCATTTATATTGCAATGTCTACTTGGCTGGCTCACCGCCCATTCTGGGATAAGCACAAAGATTTATCTCTGCAACATTGAAGTTGCTATTTATGTAGTGAAAAGTTCAACTACACTCTTCAATTTAGTGGCATATAATTTTTATAAAAGGTAATTGAATATTTGACTGAACTTACACATTTAATTTGTGGGGCGGCATGATGCTTTAAACAAAATGATTAATGCTTATTTACTAATTCATTTTAGGATTGCTTTTAATGGAAATGGTTTTCTGTGGAAATTTCCTGACCTTAAAGAAATATAGGATACATATTGGACTGCTACATTTGATATTGAAAATCCAGCAATATGGAAACCACTTTAAAATGATTTATTAAACTATGGCCAATCTTATTAATATTATATTATAGATTTTGCATAACTAAGAAAAGTCATGTCTGTAGCTAAATAACAATGTGAGAAAGGAAAAGATCACAACAAATCTGAATCTTTTGTTGCTATTTCTTTAAATAATTATGTCTAATACATGACTTTTGCAAAGTGCTAGATTTTGCCTGACAGCTGCAAATACTGGATATATATACTTATAAAAATATTTATTTTCTTGCACGTGTGTGTGTGTGTGTGTGTGTGTGTGTGTGTGTCTGTGTATGTATGTGTGTTTCCCCAGGGTCTCTTACCACTACAAACAAACACCAGGTTCTTATGATGCTTTTATGTCTGGCTTTACATGAGTGCTGAGGAACTTAGTTTAGACTGGCAAGCATGTTTAACTGTTGAGCCATCTATCCAGCTCTTTGGAAAGTGTATTTTTTTTTTAAAATCTATCTCTACCTAAAAGAAATCATTACAGATATTTTGCATCCAAGTCTGTAGAAAAGTATAAGTTCACTAGATTATTAGAACATGAGTAGGAAAAAATGTCCATTTTTTCTGAAAAAAACTTGTATAGACATATAAAGTCATACATGTGTTGTTCTGCTTATCATCACAAAATATTTTACTCAGTGCTAACTTGAGTTTCATTAATTTAGTTATTTGATGATTTTACCATATGTTTATGCTATCAAAAAGTCATTGCTTATGTTTCATACATCTCCAAAACAACAAAAACAGAGAAACTTCTCTTTTGGCTTTTAAATTCTTCAGAACTTCCAGGTCTCTGCACTGTTAAGCCAGCCTCATCTTGGCCCTGCTGGGTGTGATGGGAAGGCCCTACACCCATATGGGCTTTCTATGACCTTCCTGCCAGCCACATTGAAGGAACTCTCTGTACTTTCTCCTCTTTCTTTCTCTTAATCTGATAAAATTGCCTTAAGACAAAAAGGGGGGGGGCAGTACTGTTGCAGTCAGGTTTGCATTGCTGGTAGAAATCACCCAACCAAGAACAGCTTGTGGGGAAAATAGAGGTTTATTTTGGCTTACAGGCTTGAGGGGGAAGCTCCACAATGGTAGGGAAAATGATGGCATGAACAGAGGGTGGACATTACTCCCTGGCCAGCATAAGGTGGACAATAGTAACAGGAGAGTGTGCCAAACACTGGCAAGGAGAAACTGGCTGTAATACCCATAAGCCTGACCCCAGTGATACATTCCCACCAGGAGGCATTAATTCCAGAATCTCCATCAGCTGGGAACTGAGCATTCAGAACACCTAAGTTTATGGGGGGACACCTGAATCAAACCACCAGAAATATCAATACTTATTTAAATAATTCAAATTACATGTGCAATATTCTTCCATATGCTAATTTGTATGGGCATACAAACATAATTGTAAGGATAAATAATAAATCATATTATTGGTAAAACTGACTTTTTCCATTAACAAGATGAATTGTTTTCATTATTTATTTTTAAAATTTTATTTTTAATTCATTTATGAATGTAGAAAGAATTAGATTTCTCTTTGATGTTTCTAGACAGCTAATTCTAAATTGCCTCACACATGTTTGTATGTGCGTAAACAGTCTAGGTGAGTTGTCAATAATCATTTTTGTTATTCTTTTTAAATAGCAAAATGAACTGTCAAGAAATAATGTAATTTCAACTTTTCTTCAAAAATCAATATCTCCAGATATATGGTATAAGACATATCTGAGATAAAATAAAATAGATCTGGTTTTACTTTTGCAGTAGTACAAGGTACAAATACGAAACTGATATTTTTATCAGCTTTCTAACAAATGGATTATTACTGATACAATCTATATGGCATGCACATTATTAATAGGAAGAAGTTGGCTTTTGATACTACTGAACTGGAATTTTCATGTAATAAATTATTTTTCATAGCAAAAGGCTATTATAGAAAAAATAATTTTACTTTTAATATTTACTTCTATTTCACAAAGTACAACGGTGATGCTCAATCTTTCCAGAAGTAATTGCCAGGATGTAACATAGTCATTTAAATCCTGTAACTCTCATTATCTGGTTTTCTCAGCCATTTACTGACAGTGTTCATATTCTCCAAAGGTCTCTTCAGGAATTAGGCAACAAATATCTGTAAATTGTCTTCTGTTTTTATAAGTTACTTCATGACAAATTTTCGCCTCCCTTAATAACTTCATGAACTTCAGAGCAAGAACATCTTACATCATATTTCCTCATAAGTTCAACATCATTTTTTCTATAAATTTTTAAGATTAAAAATGTCCTTGAATATATCAAATAAGTACTGTTAAGCAAGTACCCAAAATGTTGGGAGTTATAAGCAGTGTTAATGTACAAAAGTTTACATTGAAATTACAAAAATATTAAATTATTTAGGGTGATGGATAGTTTGATTAATTTGAAGACAAATATAACATTTTTCAAGTTATTTAAAATTTAAAATCAAGTAGAGTTTGGGGTTTAAGGTAGAAGTTGACAAACTATCCAGATAGGGCAACACAGGACAGACAGATCAAAGAAATCAACCTTTGAAAGTGACTCTCCCAGGAAGGGGGTATGTTGGTGTGATGTGATGGCAGTTAAGTTTTATTCAGATTAAGAAGAACTAGAAGGAACTGAAAAAAATGATATAGAGAGGCTGTAGCTGAACTGGTAAGGTCTAGGTTCAACCTCGAGATCTTGTCTTGGAGATAAAGTGGCAAGAGATTGAGGACATGTGACGTCAAACTCTGTCCTCCACATGCAGATGCACACACATGTACTTACTCACAACCATGTGTCCCACATATATGCACCTGCACACATATACATTCAGAAATAAAAAATGAATCAGATAACATAGGTATAATATTCTGTCCTTTTGTGACTTCATTCAGATGTAGGAATGACTGTGATACATTGTTTTCGAAGGCTATGTTAGGGGAAAAAGTATTAAATTATCAGATTGGGTATATTTTCAAAATAAATGAATATACTGAGAAAGGAAGAATATTGTTTTTCCAAGTTAACTATTCTTTCCTACAGAAAATTACTTATTTCCTATGGTTCATTTTCTTCTCTATCTCTTTTTCTCTCTCTCTTTCTTTCACTGTTTCGCTACCTCCCACAAACACACCCAAATATAATCAGCTTGTATTTACTTCCTATAGGGCTTTCTGCTATTCCATGAGCAGGATATCCACCTGGCTCATTTGCACATTGGTCCATGATGGTATCACATTACACATGTTAACTTTCACTACTATTAAATCCTACACTGCAGTAAGCACCATGCCAAATATATTTTATTGATCAATCTTTTTAATCTTTATAATATTCTCATGTATTGATTTTATAAATGAGGTATTTGATACCTAGTGTGACAAGTAACTAATTTCATTCCATATTATGTCATCAATTTACTGAGAGATGACTTCATATTTATTTTTCTAGTCCTAGTGACTATTATAATGGTATTTGTATTTGTTGGTCAAATACCTAACAGATGAGGAGGAAATATTAGGTAATTTTGTTAACCTACAAAGATCCAATGCCATGAAAAATAATGTCATGTTTTTGTGGGCAAGAGCAGCAACATGTTAGGGGTTGCAGATATAGTTGTGTGGGTAGAGTGATGGCTTAGCACACATAGAGCCAGCCTTGTTTTTAATCTCCAGCAGTTTTTACCCTCCATGAGGAGGAATACCTCATACACTTGGGAAGTTGGTGGAAGAAGATCAGAAATTCAGTTAGCCTTGTCTACATACTAGAGTGAGTTTGAAGCCAGCACGTACCACAGGAGATGAAATCAAGAGAGAAAGAGAGAAAGAGAGAAAGAAAGAAAAAGAAAGAAAGAAAGAAAGAAAGAAAGAAAGAAAGAAAGAAAGAAAGAAAGAAAGAAAGAAAGAAGGAGGAAGGGAGGGAGGGAGGGAGGGAGGGAGGGAGGGAGGGAGGGAGGGAGGGAGGAGATAAAGGAGAAAGGGCGGGAGGAATAAAAGAAAAAAATAGGAAAGAAATAAGAAAGCAGAAAAGAATGGAGGAAAGGTTTGGAGGGAGAAAAGGAAGGAGGGAGAAGGCAATGGAGGGAAGAAGAAAGGAAAGAAAGCTGGACGACACATTAGGAACCAGAATGACTGTGTTAAGAATAAGAATAGTTGGAAGCAATTATTGAGGAAGACCAGCACTCCGCTACCTATCATCAGCCCCAGTGCTTGGACAAACCTTCTTTGTTATTCTCAAAATGAGGTCTTTTATTTTCAGTTTTTAAACCACTGATATGATATTTCTGACCCAAATATTCAATATTAGTAGATATTCTCTTTAGTGCATGCTGTATTATGATGAGATATCTTTTCCTCTATAATTTTCTGTTGGAAACTAGCCCTCTTCAGGATAATTCTTTCTTAGCAAAGGAGATGACTTGGCCAGTTTCTATCTCATTAGTGGTTGCAAAATTACTATCCATGGTTCATTCCACTGCATCCATCATCCAAAAGTATAGTTCTGGCTAAATATTAAAATTTAGTGCCTATCTTCTTGCATCAAGGAAATATATAAATTTTGGGGGAAAAAATAACTTCATCCACTGTGGAATGGTAAATTCTTAAATGGCAATGACACTATGATCAGTTCAACATGAGCAATCCCAAATCCATTTTTAAAAATACACTCATGTTCCATGGCATTATGAGGTCCTTTTAGTAATATTAAAAGTTCTGCTTCTTCAACAATCTTCCAAACCATTGATTTCAGATTCAGTATGCATACTGACTTCCCTGCCCAAAAGCTGGCTTGTTTTGAACTCAACTATGCGGTGGGCAGTGCCACTGAGCCTTCATAGTTATCTTTACTAGTTATTCCTAGATATTTGGATCCAAAAATTATCAACCATTGAAAGCAAAAGAGCTTGTTAATGGTATTTGTAGTTAGAACTGAGCTGAGGCTAAGGAATTATATCTGATGGTGAACAAGGAAAGTGTGGAGAATGCCCACTGTCAAAGTAGATGTGAATGCTTTGGAGCCAAGGTATAGCCCAGAAGTATCAATTTCTTTCTTTTGTAAGATGTTTTAATCTATTTCTTTATTTAATTGAGAGCGAATGAGTGAGAAAAGGCAGAGAGAGAGAGAGAGAGAGAGAGAGAGAGAGAGACAAATGAGAGATAGAGATAGACAAGAGAGAGAAAGAGAGAAAATGACAGACGAGAGAGAGAGAGAGATAATGAGTGCACCAAGGGCTTCAGACACTGAAATGGAACTGTAGATGAATGCACCATCTTGTATATCTGGCTTATGTGGATCCTGGGTACTTGAACCTGGGCTCATTTGCTTTGCAGGCAACATTCTTAAGCCATCACTCCAGCCCCAGAAGTAGCAATGTCTAAGGAAGAACTATAATTACTCCTTATATTGTGTTTTATGAAGAGACAGTGCAGTGACCCCTTGTGTAAGTTCTAGTTTTAAATATACAGGAAAATGAATCATAAGCAGGGATGTACTGCTTATCCTTCAGAGAGTATGTTTGACAAGGGGTAATGAAAAGCAGGAGTACAAGACAAGGAAGGATGCTATACCCTCCTTACTGTTGAAATCAGAACCCTGGTATAAGAAAGAATGCCCTTTGTGGGGAAAGAGTGACCTGCATATTGCAGCTAGATATGTCCAGTTGATAAAAGTTGTGTTTTATGTTTTTATTATGGAAGAAAGGAATATAAAAAGATACCCATTGGTCCTATATCCATTTACATATATTTTATGCTGCCAAAATTGTTCCAGTTATACTTTAAAGAGGCTATTACTGCTTTTATGTTTGAATGAGGTAACATGTACAAAAAAGTAATTTCTTAAAGTCATCTATTGAACAGTAGAATAAAATCTGGACACTAATATATTGGATCATAAACACATTTCTCCTTTCATCATGTCCAGTGGTATGGATTACAACCACGCAGTACCATACCTTTTATTTTTCTGGTTGGTTTTATTTGCTTTTTTTATTTGTTTTGAGGTAGGATCTCACTCTGGCCACAGGCTGACCTGAAAACCACAGGTTGGCATTGAGCTCACTGGGATCCTCCTACCTCTGCCTAACAAGTCCTGGGATGAAAGGGGTATACCACCACATCCTGCTACACCTAGTTTCTTTATGTTGACTCTGGGAATGTAACTGAGACCCTCATGCTTATAAAGCATGAATTTTATATATTATACTCCTCTCTGCCATCATTTTACAAATTTCTACAGGATTTTTCTATAATATTGTTTACTATCTATGTTATATGAAATATGAGAGAGTTATTGCTTATTTTAGCAGCTAACAAAACACCTTTCTTAAACATGTACTTATAAACATATATTCAAATTTTAGAGAAATTGAAATGTCTTAATTTCATATTGAACAAGAGACAAACTTGACATATTTGACTGCTTAATTACCTAAATGAGATCAATAAATTTAACTATATCACTTTCACAATGTAGAGGAGATTCTACATTTGGTTTAAAACTGCTGATTTTTTGCAGTTTAAATTTTTACACACATGAGTTATGAGACTTTTTGAAGTACCCAACATTTGGCCCTATCTGGTTGTGAAATCTATAATTGCAAATATAGTCTACATTTATATACTTTCATTTTTTCACAGTGAAAATTGGAGTGCCTTGTTTAAATATAAAATTAATGGAAATTGTAAGCCTTGTGATATATCAATTTAGCACACAATTTCCTTACCTGGAACACTTCTGTATTTTCAGGCCAACTACCTTTGCCACTATTAACTTTTATTATGTGTCAGTGTACAGCTTAACAATATAAAATAGCAAGTAGAAGTTTTATGTGAACATGCTTGTCTTACTGCTTGCATGTTTATATTATTGCCTGCATGGAAATTACATTGGCTTTCCAATTTAAATTTAGACAAGTACAAGAGTCTCTTAGTATTCAGCCTTTTAACATACAGTTCTAGAAATTCATAACCAACTTTAAAGCTATGTGAAAAATACCAATCAATATCTTTCAAGTACTCATTCAAATCACTCTTGCGCTGAAACTTTTGTTCTTAGAGAAGCTGATGCAGCAGATTGTCTAGAATATTATCTCAGGGGACTTAGTTGTGTTTTACTTGTTATATGCATACTTTATATTGTTTGTGGTCAGGTTGAGTTAATTAAATGGAAACAATGTCATTCATTTCAGTCATAAATTACTTAATAGAGCTAATGACACAAATTGAAAGGGTAGTCACTTTATTAGGATGTAGGAGAGGCTCTCAGAACTCAAAACGGTCCCTCCATGCACAGACATAAACACTGCCTCTGTAAGCAAGAGAGGATCAACCAACCTCAAGAAAACAAGCTGTGTTGGAAAACAGCATAGTGCTCAGTGTCACTGTCCACGAAGTCCACACTCATGACTGGATACTAGAAATGTAACAGAAATCATTTTATACGTCAGACTGCTCTGCTAGAAGATAGCCTACATCATCAAAAAGTAGTGTCTGCCTTATCTACTAGCTTCTACTCTTCTGCAGTGAATCTACTTATTGAAATTTAGTTTTCATTCATAACCCTAGCTAAAAGGATATGTGGGAAGATTGATTTCCAGTTATGAAAGTGCAAGAGAGGAAAGTTGCAAGAAATAGATTGGACACAAACAGTTAATTGATCAAATTCTTTCCAAATGGTGGAATTTAATCTAAAACTGGCAGACTTTATAAAGGTCTTGGGAGGATCCTTCCTGAGTGTTAAGACTACTTAATTTTGTACTCTACTTAAATCCATTAAAGAAAAGGGAAAGAAGACTGACGTGGTGGCACACACTGGATGAAAGCATCCCAGCACTAGAGAGCCAGAGGGGCTGGAGAGATGGCTTAGCGGTTAAGCGCTTGCCTGTGAAGCCTAAGGACCCCGGTTCGAGGCTCAGTTCCCCAGGTCCCACGTTAGCCAGATACACAAGGGGGCGCATGCATCTGGAGTTCATTTGCAGAGGCTGGAAGCCCTGGCATGCCCATTCCCTCTCTCTCCCTCTATCTGTGTCTGTCTCTCTCAAATTTAAAAAAAAATAAATTTAAAAAAATAGAGTCAGAGGTAGGAGAATCACTCTGAACTTGAAGCCACTCTGAGACTACATAGTGAACTCTAGGTCAGCCTGGGCTAGAGCAAGAACCTACTTCGAAAAAAAAAAATTAAAAATAAAGTAATAAAATGGAAAGAGAAGGATGGAATGGAACCTTCTTTTCATCACTGCTTCCCTGTACAAAGGTCAAAGCTTCCAGAAAACCAGGACTCTCACAAAGAAAGGTGTCTATAGTAGACTTTTAATGTTCCATACAATATTTGAAATGACTATGGAAATAGAAGTAATTTTCTGTATATACATGCTGTTGTATCTTTTATAGTTATACTTCTCAAATATGATGCATATTATACATAACTAAGTAGCACATCTTACATGTTTATTTAAAAATAGATGATGAAGACAACTGTTTCCAAAGATTAGCATAAGTGTAGGGGTATTACTCATTCATAGAGTGCTTTTGTAGTATCTGTGAGGCCCTGGGTTCAGTCTAAGATAGATTCCCAGCAAAACACACACACACACACACACACACACACACACACACACACACACACACTCAACAAAACACAAATCAGAGTAACAAATAAATTAGTATCATGGGCTGAAGAGATTCCTCAGGGATTAAGGTGCTTGCCTACAGAGCCTAAGGACCCAGGTTTAATTGCCGAGTACCCAGGTAAGTGCACAAAGTGGTCCATAAACCTGAAGTTTGTTTGTGGTGGCTGGAGGCTACTCACATGTCTATTCTTTCTGGCTCTCTCATCTCTATCTCTACTTGCTAATAAATAATTAATTAAAAAAGGAATATCAAAATATTTATGTGTGATATGAAAGTATTTAGAGACTGCTTAACCAAAACAACTGTATCTGATGTTTATCTATGACTCTGGTAACTCTTTAATGCAATATGTATATCTCCAGGGAAACTTTCTTGCCATATGTGCTTGAGGTATGCACTTGAATTAGAGCAAAGTCCTACATTTTACTGCTTCTCCCCATCTGACCATTGTGTGTACCAATACAAACACACCACACATCAGATACCTATAAAATGGCAGAAGAAGAGGGAAAGGAAAATGCTCTTTGTGACTGTTTTATTTTCACACAAAAGTGACCAAGGATAAAGAAATAAAAACAGGCTCTACAGCCTGATTTCTCAAGCACACTTTTCAGTTCTCAATCAAACAAGCAGCCACGTAGAGCTAATTCAGAGCTGCCCATTCTTTGGCAGATGCGCACTTGTCCCTTCCTAGCAGAGTCACACATATCGTCTGCAATACACAACTAGATGTATAATGGCTTTCTTGCAACCTTGGATTGTTCTTTGGGCCCTGGCCACCTACACTGAGCAATAAGGGGACAAAATTGAAGAAGCTTTTTAGCTTTTATAGCTTATTGATTTTTGTATTTTCTGATGTATTAGAGCAATTTTTCAAACGTATCTGCCTTACCTTGATATCTTGAGTGTGGAGAGAGGATTTCACATTTATTAGATTTGCTTTTTAAAAAAGTGCATGTGTGTGTGTGTGTGTGTGTGTGTGTACATGTATGCGTGTGAGGCCCCAGTGTTATCTCAGAGATATAAATGGCGTGGCATAAAAAAATCAATTTTAGAGTAAGGTTCAAAGACTGCATGTGAGTGTTTTATAGAAAGCAGACAACAAGGACTATACGCTTTCCACAGATAACAAAGTGGTGAAGAGTATGAGTCTGGACTAGAGTGGAAATCACTGATGCTCAATCCATTTCACATAGAAAAGTTCTTTCAAAATGGAGGGCATATAGTGTGGTAAACACTTCTTTTTACTACTAAATCATTTGTGGCAGTATAGCAGAAAGAAGTACAGTACAAATGCATTTTCTAATGCTCATTGTCTTTCCTCAGAGCTCCAATATTGAGATAATATTTTATAGTATAGCCTCTTTGAATTTAGTTCACTGCTTCATATAAAGCAAAAATTTTCCTTTATTTCTTGAACAGTTGGTAGTAAAATTAGATTTTACATTTTCATAAACTATACTCATCAGGTACTTAAGAAGATGAATTTAAAATATCAGAAACCCCATATCTTCTTACTACGAATGGTATAGTATGTACCAAACAATCCTTATTATTTTTGTTTAATGACTGAATCCTTTATTTTTCTTAATGGTACTTTTTAAATATAGTGTTGTCAAAAGACAGAGGGAAAATTACTTTAAAGAGCTGTGCTTTCAAACAAAGCAATTGTAGATTTGTTTCTTTCTTTAGAGCTATTTGTATAGGAAACCTAGTTAACCTTAGATCTGATGAGTAATTTGATGTAAAGAGTAGGCAACATAAACATAAATAGCGCAATAAAAGCTCTTTTTTTAAATTATTTATTTATTTATTTGAGAGCAACAGACACAGAGAGAAAGACAGATAGAGGGAGAGAGAAAGAATGGGCGCGCCAGGGCTTCCAGCCTCTGCAAACGAACTCCAGACGCGTGCGCCCCCTTGTGCATCTGGCTAACGTGGGACCTGGGGAACCGAGCCTCGAACCGGGGTCCTTAGGCTTCACAGGCAAGCGCTTAACCGCTAAGCCATCTCTCCAGCCCATAAAAGCTCTTTTTACACTTAACAAGTACTAAACACTCTGTCAATCAGTTCATTTATAAATTGGGGACATGATAGAAAATGCAACATAGTTGAAAGAGAAAATAATGTACCTGAAACAAGACACACAATGCTTAAGGAGTGTATACTAAAACAAAACCATTTTTTTTTTCTTGATAACTCTATCTGATTTTTATGTATTTATTCGATTTGAAAGCACTGCATTGGGAGATTATTTCTGATGGCTCTAAAATGGGGTGTAAATGGTGGAAGGTTAAACGCAAGTGCCGTGTGTCTGTGCTAGATAAAAGGAGGAACTACTTAAGAGGAGGCAAGCAGAAGATCCTGGAAGGGAAACTTGGTAAAAAAACAAAAAAAAAAGGACAATTATAATCTGATTTTGTCTGGGACTTACCATGACATTTGCTTACATATGTGCAGATTTTTTCAATATATAAGAAAATACAAAATCTTCAAGTTGCTGTGAGAAAAATATATATTCACAACAATAATATATACATATAACATATATACATACATATATATATATATATATATATATATATATATATATATATATATATAATATAACATATATATGTATAACTTGAATATCAAACCATGCCATGCAATTATTTCACAAGTCCTTAATCACTGGGCCCATTGTATGCATTTCTTTAAATTACAATTTGTTTTACAATCTCATTCCTTAGTATCAATATTCTACATCATTTCTGCAGCTTGTAAAGATTTTGAGAGTTTTCTCATCTATGTCTCTGACAAATGAGAAGAAGCAGTGTGGAACCAGCCTCCTGGGGTTCATTTCATTATTCTAAGGTGGTGGTGGCCCCTCATGGTGAGAAAACTGCGACATGACTATCAGTGCCTGTGAAAATGCCTTAATATCTGCTGGAAAAAAAAAAAAAAAAAAAAACTCCCCATGATCCTTACAATTGTTTCTGTCCCTTATCTTCCTTTCATCCTTGAAAGCAATGCAAAGCACTTCCATCCATTGTGCTTTAGGAGTGGAGAATCCACCCATCCAAAAGCCCATCTGGAAACATCCTGCAACAAATTTTAATAATCCAGATCAGCTTTCAGATTCTCATTGAAATTTGAGCTGTGATCATATATAGGTCATCTGACATTGATGACTTTGGCTGACAAGTGAGTCCATTTTGAACAAAGTCAAGAAGAAGACAGCATTTGCAGTTGACCAAAGCAGGGCATCTCAAACACTGATTAGGAGTAATTCAGGGCTGGAGAGATGGCTTAGCAGTTAAGCACTTGCCTGTGAAGCCTAAGGACCCCGGTTCAAGGCTCGATTCCCCAGGACCCAAGTTAGCCAGATGCACAAGGGGGCGCACGCGTCTGGAGTTCGTTTGCAGTGGCTGGAGGCCCTGGCGCGCCCATTCTCTCTCTCTCCCTCTATCTGTCTTTCTCTCTGTGTCTGTCGCTCTCAAATAAATAAATAAATAAATAAATAAATAAAGGCATGCTCCACCATACCTGGCATTGTCTTTAAAAAAAAAAAAAAAAGAGTAATTCAGCCTTGAGTAAACGTCGACCCCAAGGAAATAGTGCTGTCATGCTCACTACCTGGATGGATTAGCTGTCAGAAGGCTTGTGTAAACTATGGCTTTGCCAGTGGGCATTAGCTTACACATTCTCAGGCCTCCATTCTTCTATGGCTTATCCTGCTTTGTCTTACATCATTTGTCTTTCATAAATTTACTTTTCCATTTGCCTTGGCAAGTACTGTACTGTAGAATGTTAGATGTCATGCAGATTATGTTTCTAGCCAAAGTGTACTTAGGGGTGAAAGCAAACTGGGAGAGTATGATCAACTGTGCTGTGTCAGACTAATTGAAATTGAAGGTCACCATAATTTATTCTGCATTTTTGTTTCATCGTTTATGAAAGCTTATGATTTTGGCTATATTAGACTTGGATAAGTTATCTAGATATATTGAAAGTATCACTTGACCTTTTGGGTTGTAACGAGAACTATTTAATCAAAGAAGTAGTTTCTGGGCTTCTTCTGAGTCTTCCCTAAGAATTATGGACAAAATAGACTTAATAATTATTTGTTTTGAGTTATAGTACTTTAATGAGATTGCATATTTTAAAATAATTTCTATACTGCACATTCTTGTCCTTCTTTTTGTTCTAGGGATGGAACTCTGACCTTTGTGCACAGCTATGAATGTTTGTTACCACTAAGTTGCAGTTTTAGACCAAACTTTAAAAATATTATCCATCATTGATGAGTATGAAAACAGAAAACAGTGGGCAGCCACATCATCTGAAAATACATCTTTTTTTAAGGATTTGAGTTTTTTAAATTATGATGAATTTTCAAACTTAGAAGTAATGTTGCCAAAGTGATGGTTTGGGGAGTCATCTTTAGAAAACTTAGAATACTGTAGGAATTTGTGGTATCACAATTCTTAATGAATTTAAAGATTATCAGTAAACTTGTAACATGTCAGGATGGCATGGAAATAATCCAGCAATGGGGGAATACCAGAGTATGATGGGTTTTTCATCATTTGATCAAAGAATAATTCTATTCGTACTTCTATAGCATATAGAGACCTTGCACTGAAGTAGCACAAAGGACTATTGCTTTGTTTGTAATTATTTTTATTTAAAAAGTCACCCAAGTATTGTGCTGTGTAAATAAAATTTTTAATATTCTCAAAGAAGTCACATAAGGCACAAGTGGTCCCTGTTTTATAGAAGAGTGAGGCAGATGGCTTCATAGCTAAGACACGTGCAGTAACATTCTTGTATCTCATGATATTCTAAGTCTCACCTAATTTTTTTTCTTTAATTTAATTTATTAGTTTTCTTTTCAGGAAATACAGGCAGTTTGGTACCATTGTTTAGGCTCATCCATGACCTCCCAATAGCTCCTCCTTGTTGATGTAAATGGGTCATGCATTGTGGAGTTAGCCCACAGTTATTGGTACGATAAATGTCTCAACATGGGACTCTGACATTCTTTCCACGCCCTCTTCCGCAAAATTTCCCTGAGCCATGTTGAGTTCATTTTTGGTCTGCTTCAGTGATGAGGTGTTGGGGGCCTCTGAGGCTCTGGCTCTCTGATTTGATAGGAGTTGATTGTTCTCTGTGTTGGTCTCCTTCACCTTTGTGCTGGTATCCGGTTCATCAGGAAAACATCACCCTTGCTTGTTTTGCCAATTTTGCTTTGTTTCATCCAGGCCCCTTTTGAAGTATGATAGGGCTGCTCTTTCCTAAGGATTTGCATTTATCTGCAAAAGAGAAGCAGATTTTCCAACAGAGAGTAAGTTAGCACCCAGAAAATTGAGATAACACTTTTTTGATAGAGAATTTAATAGGTGTAGGCCCTCTTGTACCCCATGATTGATGGTAGCTTGATATTGGAGAGTGGGCTTATGTTTGGATATGGTTCTGACTTGTATCCCAGCTCCAGCTATGGGTCCTGTACCACTGAGGAGATCAGTAAGTCACATCAAGAGCAGTTGGTTCCCCACCATGGCTGTGTGCCACTACTGCACTTGTGTGGGCATCACACCAGGTTATTTGTTGCTAAGTAGGTTAGACAATGAGTTGCTTGGACAGATATTGGTCATTTCCCCCAGTCGCCCATATAGCACCTTCTGGCACTAGACACACTGACTGTCTGGGGACTGACTCTCTCCTGGCTTCCAGCCATGGCATTCCATTTTACCTGTCAGCTGCATATGGAGTCTTCAGCAATAGGGTCTTACCACTGACCTTTGGTGGGTCATCCAGTACTCTGACAGAAGTCTGTCATTCTTTTAGGAAACCTTGTAGGTTTCTCTGATCAAAGCTCATTGTGGATGATAGCCCCATGCTTGTAGTGGGGGTTACAGGTCAGTGCCCACTAAGAAAATGAGGAAAAAAATAACTAATATACAAGAGTTAGAGAGGAGTGGGGGGGGTAGGGGGAGAGGGAGGGCGGGAAGATGTAGAAGATTTAGGTTAGACTTTATCCTACCCTCTGCAGTGTCTTGTGGTTCAGTTGTTTCCTGTAAGGGTTTAGTGAAGTTTCAGCCATTTGGTCTGTCTTTTAGGAAGTACAATTTTATGGTACCATTGCCACTTGGGTCCAGATTAGTGTATCCCACCCCTTTGATGCCCTCCCCTCCCTCCCCATCCATCCTAGTGTCTAATCCATGAGGTGCTTGCTGGGTATGTAAGGTATCTTGGGTAGATTCAGGTTAGGTGTTGTAGATGAGTGAGACTATGTGTCGATTTTTTTTCTGTGATTGGGTAAGTTCACTGAGAAGGATCTGTTCCAGGTTCAACCATTTTTCCTCAAATTTCTCTGTGTCATTTTTTCTTACTGCTGTATATAATTCCATTGTGTAGATATACCACATCTTAGTTATCCATTCTTCTAGTGATGGACATCTGGGTTGATTCCAGCTTTTAGCTATTACGAATTGAGCTGCTACAAACATGGTTGAGCAAATCTCTGTGGTCTGTGGTTTGAAGGTTTTAGGGTAGATGCCGAGTAAGGGTACAAGTGGGTCTGTTGGTATCTCTATAGTCAGCTTTTTCAGGTGTCTCCATATTGCTTTCCAAAGTGGTTGTACCATCCTGCATTCCCACCAACAGTGGATGAGTGCTTTTTTGTTGTCGTTTTTTTTTTTTTTTTTTTTTTTTTTTTGGTTTTCCAAGGTAGAGTTTTACTCTAGCTCAGGCTGACCTGGAACTCATTATGTAATGTCAGGGTGTCCTCTAACTCATGGTGAACCTCCTACCATTGCCACCGGAGTGCTGGGATTAAAGGCATGCGCCACCATGCCCAGCTTGTAAATGTTGGTTTTAAGTATCTTTTTCTTTATAAAATAGACTGCAAAGGCACAATTTTTATTAAAATGAAGGCAGAGTGTTCACAGAATTCTTTTCTAATAATGACATGTCTTTTAAAGGAGATATAAAAGTAATATGAGTATATAAGAAGAGAGAGAGAGAGAGAGAGAGAGAGAGAGAGAGACAGAGAGAAAGAAAGGAAAGAAGAGAGAGAATAATAGCTGAGGGTATGGCTCCATCAGTAATATACTTTTTCTTACAAGCAGGAACACCACAGTTTAATCCCCAGAATCCACAGAAAAATGGCTTTGTATGTTGCCATAACCTTAGTGCTGAGGTGACAGAAATAGGAGTCCTCATGGTGTTTGCTGGCCTGCTGGACTAGCCTTCTGCTATGGTAGATATATGTGAGAAATAGATATCAGACATCATTAGGATTGTTATTGAAGGAATTTGTGGGAAGCATCTGCATTTGTAACCAAACAAATACTGTATTTCTTCTTACAAAATGGGACTTCCACCTATCTCTTTTGGGCATTTGGAATATGCATGTCAATGAAAAGGTGAAAATAATATTTTAATTTATAAGTAAGTATATTTTTCCATTTTATCATCTTTAAAATGTCTTCGTCAACATGATCCTATGCACAGATCAAATATTGAATTAGGTAGCTTCATTTCTTTCTCTTCACAAAAAAAGTGCAACAGCCATTTTGTACAAATAAGAGAGGTTAAACTACAATTTTTATTAGAATATTTAGAGCCAAAATTCACACATGGTTTTCAATCAAGTAACACAGAACAGTTTAACTCAAAGGGTCAGTACCATTCCTGGAAGATGCTCTGCCTTGATGTAGACTGCTGGACATCAGGATTCTCCATCATCACAGGATGTGCCTGCTGACCAGCTTTGTCCCTAGCCTCATCAAACCAGGGTAGATTAAACCAAGATGCCATGTCAGTATCAGTTTATTACTATAACCAATATACATCTTACCCAATCACAATAAAGTATAATGCACCCAATTCTCAACACATTTCTCTTTGCTTAGGAATATTCCTGAGAGTGACTATAAAGTTTTCAACCAGGAGAGTGCTCTATGGTTTAGTAAAGGAGCAGACCACTGAAGGATTACAAAAAAATCTATGCTATCATACAAATTACAAATGAAACAACTAAAAATAAGTTAGTTCATATATTTCAAACAAATGTATAGTGAGACAACAAATTATAACAAATAACATGGGCTCATTATTCTCACTCAGTAAAATTAGGATTGTGGAAACTGGTTAAGAGTGGTTCTTTTGGAGGTAAATACTGTTGTCATACATGACAAGAAAAAGAACATTGACTCAGTATGTGAGTACACACACACACACACACACACACACACACACACACACACGTGTTAGCATGCATGTATACATAATTTTTTTTTCTTCGCAAGAAGTTAGAAATCCAGGATATCTTAAGAACAATTTATCAATTTGGTCTAAGAACAACAAAACTATAGGTTTCCAAGTTACAATCTTAGACAGTCCTTGGCTGGCAAGATTTCTCAGTGGTTAAAGGTGCTTGCTTACAAAGCCTGCTGGGTTGGGTTCAGTTCTCTAGTACCCATGGAAAGCCAGATGCACAAAGTAGTGCATGTGTCTGAAGTGTGATTGCATTGTCAAGAAGCCCTGTTGCACTCAGTGTCTCTTGTTCTCCTCTTTCTCTCTGTTTCACTTTTCTCTGTTTCCAGATAGATGAAATTTTTAAAAAATACATTTTAAATAAATAATCAAAATTATTTAGAGTCCAATCTCCTGATTTTACCTGATGTTAAGCAAATGTGAAAATTAATCCAGGAATAATAAAAGTGAAACATGGTTTTGATACTGTAATCCTTTTCATGTGAAACAATCTTCTTTTCTAACTCTATTACCACATAGCTAAAAAATTACACCAGACCATCAATAGTTTGTATTGTCCATTCTCTGTGCTGAGGTGATCATCAGTTTCTTCCTAGTGAGATTTAGTAGATTAGCAGAAAGGTGGTGCCTGCATGTTCCTTTCTGAGATTTTTCTCAGGGGCATTTATTCCAAGGTCTAGAGGAATACTTTTCAGATAAAGCATGAGAAAGCAGAATAAAAAAAAATGCATTTAAAGGATCACTGAGACATAAGTTAATGTTCACTCATAATATACACTGAGCTTGGAACATGGATAAGTTGAAGCATTGATACATGGCACTGTAACCAGCTTAATGTGCATAACAAACACAGGAGTCATTATTAAATACCAGTTCACTAGAAAATCATTTTAAAAGACATTTAAAATAGCTGTGAATTCTATTTCAATAATTGTTGTAATAAAGTTACATTACCATTGCCATATATTTATGGTTTACATGACTCAAAGTAAATGCATTTGTATTTATTTTTGTTACAACTTTAGACTTTATATTTGTTCTTTTTTGGAGTTTATATTTTATTAAGGATTTGTTAAAGTAATAATGATGAAAAAGTTGCTATAAACATTATTATCCATAATTCAAATTAAAGAGGATAGTTTATAGAAAAGGAAGCACAGTTACCTCAAAAATATTGTTATAAAACAGAGCCAAATTACATTAAGTTCAGAGCAAAATCTATTTCTTAGAGAAACAGGCCTTAAACTGCCTAATTCTAAAGTTCATTTATATTCATCATTATCACGTTAGTATTTGTTGGAAATCATCATATTTATATGCTTTATTGTTACTGTCATTATTATTCTGTGATGCTGACAATCATAACAAGGGGCTTCTGCATGCTATGCAATATTTCTCCTACTGAGCCATATTCCCAGATTTTAAATCTTTCTGTTTAAAGATTCTGAAAAACTAAAAAAATGAGTAAAAGCACTAACAATTGAATGAGAGGTAAAGTTCATTATGGAAATTCTAAAAGCCATGCTGAAACAGCTATCACTGATAACTTTTCAGTGGCTGACTACTCTTATCAAGATTTCAAAGATTCTTAGAATAATAAGGAAAGAAAATGTCTTCCATATTCAAAATCTCTCTTAGAAATTCAAAATATATTACTTCACATAGGGAAAAAAAATCCCCTCACATATGAATCAACTAATCATGTTTTTCAATGTATAAAGACAAATAATAAGTGAATTGTTACCATGTTAGTGTAGTCATTGTTATAAAAATAGTGCATATTTCCATGGTGATAGAATGATGCAAGTAGGATACACATTGTAATCTCTCACAAATGACACTGCATTTAAGACAAAAAATACTGACCACACATGGTAGCGCACATCAATTACCCTAGCATTTGGGAGTCAGAGGCAGGCTGAACTGCCTAAGACTTGTTTTCCGAAATTCAAAATAAATAACAAACATAAAAATAAAAATAAAA
This sequence comes from Jaculus jaculus, assembly GCF_020740685.1. NCBI lineage: Eukaryota > Metazoa > Chordata > Mammalia > Rodentia > Dipodidae > Jaculus > Jaculus jaculus. Next base: position 57,058,996 of record NC_059114.1, on the reverse strand, counting down.
TGAGTATTTTTGGTGAATGAATATTCATATGGGTACACCAGGAAAAGAATTACAAAGTGAGAAAGTTTAATAAAAATATCCTAGTTTGGAATCTGCTTACATGTTTATTCAACTTTGAATAATGTGCAAAAGTCAATTGGGGTGGAAGTATTTGGGGAAAATAAAAGGTAGTGTAATATTATTTATGAAAGATGTGGGGCAGAAAGAATGGGGGTATATGGTGAAGGAAAACATAGACTTTAAAATCACAGAGTTTTATGCAGTATATAGGAAGCCTCTAAATGGTGAACATATTAGTCTTCTTTTGCTATGTTATGAAATATCACAAGCCTAGTGAGTGATTCAAAATGCCTACATGTTAGTTTACAATATTCTAGGTCATAAGTTTAAGTATGTTGTGACTGGTTTCTCTGTTTAGGGTAGCATTGAATGAATATCAACATATTGCTCAGGCTGGCGGTAAAATTTTATATATGGCCTGCTTGAATATATACATTATAGATGGAGACAATCTCTCTGTTAAAACCCATAATATTATAATAGTCTTATCAGGAATATTAAAGACACACATTTTAACCTCATAAAGTGATATAATGGTAATAAATTTATGTAATTTTAACTATGTTTTTATTTTTACTGCATATTCAAAAATTCGTTCAAGATACCATCTAGATGGTGCTTTGACTTTCTGGGACAAAGCATGTGTTAATTAAGTCTTGAGAATCTTGAATACTGGCTGTTGAACTATGGTAATTTAAATGAAAAGAGCTACTGAAAAAATCAAGATAAGATAGACTTAGCTGTTGACCAGGATTAGGGTATAGTACCTATATTACTGTTATTTACTTATGTAGTTAGTTTGGATTTGTTTTGTTTTTCCCCATAGCCATAAGCACTGACAAAAATAACTTAAGGAAGGGAGGGCTTATGCTGGCTTTCAGTTCCAGGTACTATAGGCTACCATGGAGAGGAAGGCCTGGCAACAGGACTATGAGGCAGCCGTTACATTTTATCTGCAGTCAGGAGGCAGGGAGTCATAGATGCTGCCACTCAGCTCCTTCTCACCATTTTGCTTAGTCCAGAATCCTAGTCAATGCAATAGTACAACCCACATTTATTGTGAGTCTTCCCACTACAATGAACTTAATCTAGAAATTCTCACAGACGTACCCAGGTTGCAGTTTGATTTTCTTGATGCATCTTGGACTTCATTCTTGGATTTATAATAATTTCTTCATTAAGCTTAATCAGCTGGTTTTTGAGATCCTCACTCACCTTCAAATCACTTATCTATCTTTTGAGGTCTATCTGGTTTTCCTCAATTAATTTAAGCCTTCTGATGAAAGTTGTGTTCTAGCAGAGATAATTACATTGCATTTCATTTATGCAACTGTTGATTTTTTTCAATTTTTTTCAATTTTATTTTATTTATTTGAGAGCAACAGACACAGAGAGAAATACAGAGAGAGGGAGAGAGAGAAAGAATGGGCGTGCCAGGGTTTCCAGCCTCTGCAAACAAACTCCAGATGCATGTGCTCCCTTGTGCATCTGGCTAACGTGGGACCTGGGGAACCGAGCCTCGAACCGGGGTCCTTAGGCTTCACAGGCAAGGGCTTAACCGCTAAGCCATCTCTCTAGCCCACAACTGTTGATTTTTTGATGGTGGGATTCCAATACAGCATTTCACTTGGTCAGGGTCATGTAGGTTATTGTGCTATCATTTTGGGATTCCTGCTGTCTCCTCTATTTTTTCACTGGAGTCTTTCATTGTGGGACTAGCTACTCTTGGTGGAGAGCTCTCAGTTCATGTTTTATATTTGTTTGTTTGTTCTTTCTTTCTTTCTTTCTTTCTTTCTTTCTTTCTTTCTTTCTTTCTTTCTTTCTTTCTTTCTTTTGCATTGGGTACTACCTCTCTCAGGGGTAAAATTCTTGTTTTTTTTAATGATTAGGCAAGAACTTTTCTTTTTAGGATCCTATTGAATGCTCTGGTTTGTGGTTGAACTGTTGGCTGATATAAAAGCTGTGGTTGAAGGTCCATAATCTTTCAGCCCATATTCATAGCCCTGCCTTGCCTGTGGAACTCAGAAGCAACACTTTCCCTTGCTCCCTCACTGTACCCCTCTTGAGCTTCTTGTGGAAGACACACAGGTACCCTGTGGCTGGTGGTAGCCAGATATTCCTGTCTTCCCTTTCTGCTTCAGGGGTGATTTCCCAAGGGGCATTTAGAGGTGGATGCTTGTGGTGGGAAAGGGTAGGAGAATGAGGAGAAGAGGGGGCTGGGGAGGTGGCTCATTCTCCACTATCCCTTCTTCTCTTTATATTTTGCTTTTCCAAACTCAGTCCATTAAGATATGCTAAGGGATGGCTTTCTAGCCCAAAGTTTCAAACTTTTACTCATTCCTCCATTTCTAAAGATCTGTAAACCACATGGTTACAATAACATTTTCACTTTATTGGCCAATTTTTATGTCTTAGTTATTTCCTCAATGTTGTAACAAAATGCTCTGACAATATTAGCTTAAGGTGAAGAGCATCTATTGTGGCTTGCAGTTTTAGAAGATAAAACACATCCTTTTAAGATGGAAAGTCATGTAGGATAGACCATGAGGCAGAAAGACACACTGTGTCTGCAGCCAAGGAGCTGAAGTGATGAACGTTGCTCATTCCCTCTTTCTTCTTTGAGATAAGGATCTCAGCCAATAGAATTGTGTCACCCACACATAAAGTGAGTCTTTCCATCTCAGTTTACCTAGTGCAGGAATTCCTTCTTAGATATGCCCATAGGTTCTGTATCCATGTTGTTTCTAAATACCATTAAATTGGCAAACAAGATTACACTGTGGAAGTTGAAAACTCATAAAAGCAGAAAATTAGAGGCTGCTTACAACTAAATGTAAAATGAGACTTATAAATTTCCCCCAAGCCTTAAAGGACATTACAAAAGAGGGAGTAGAAAGTGACTAAGAGGGAAGCTGTACTTGAAGCATTCTTCCCTACTCCCAAGGGACGCACTGCATTTATAATCCCACAGTGATTGCCAGTAACTCCATTGAGAAGGGCCATGAGTGAAAAGGAAGAAGGGAGGGGCATAAGAGGATATGGACACATGATCAATTTGCAATATGTTCAGATAATAGTGTTCCCCAAAATAATTCAAAAATTAGCATAGGAGTATAGAATATCAAAGAAAGATTTAGTCACAAATGTAAGATATACTTTCAAAGATAGAATGGGCTAAAAAAAAATAAAACTATACTACAAGAGAAAGAATTGTTAATGATGACACTAAGGTTTGAGCCTTAGTAAATAAGGGAATATAATTTCAATTAATTATCATTAGGAAGGGGCTTGGGCTAGAATTTCAGTTATGAATAAAGTAAATTTCAAACATCTTCATATCTACATACAGGTATAATTGGGGATGTCTAGCTGAATATATGTGTGTGTATATATATATAAAATCTAACCCCAAAGGCTATATATATATCCAAAGGCTATATTTAGCCTTTGGGGTTAGAGAAAATTAGAGTAACGTCAGAATGTTCGTTATGTTTTGTACTTCATTAAACTAGTGTCTTTGAAGCATAATTGGAGATGTTCACTTGAACTATCCCATCAGAACTATTATTGGGATATAAATGCTTGGTTAAAGAAAAATAATGTAATATTTTATTTCATTATGATATCTTACATTTTCATTGTTGTGACAAATGCTTGACTAGAATCCACTTGAAAAGGAAAGTGTGTATTTTCAGCTTATAGTACAGAAGAAGTTTCAAGGTACAGAAGTCATGGGGACAGGAGCAACATGCTGCATTATCATATGTGTGCAGTAGAGTGTATAGAAAATTGGAGCTAGGCTATGGACAAACATTCAAATTGCAACCCCCCCTACACCCCCCACCGCCATAACACATTTCCTCCAGCAACCTCAAGCAGCATTACCAGTTGGGGACCAAATGCAAGCATTTGGGGGAAATTTTGCATTTTGAACCACAGATAACTTAATTCTGTCTCCATTCCTAGGTTATAATTCTGCTATTCCTTCCTGTTTTTCTTTTCTTTATTACAGGTCTTTTTATTTTAATCTAATTTTAATTTAATAAATGGAAAATAAAGATTAACTGGAAGAAAGGGTCAATTATATAGAATTTTATTTATTTGTTATAAAGTCTATTCTTATGGCTAAGTTGGAAAGCATTCCCCATAGTAAAATCCTATGTAATATTATTTTAATAATGTAGACATAAATTACCATAAGAGCACATATATTATTATAAAATTGCAGAACAATAATTTGAAGTACTAGGGTTGAATATAGTTTTATTATTTAGAAAAAAGTAGATTGGAAGTTTATATAATTATTTTAGTAATAACTTTGTTTAGCCATTAGATTGAAAATTTCCAGGACTTATACTAGTCAGCTCTTTTCAGCTGTATAAGCTGGGTTTATGCTTTCATGCATGTATTATGCTCAAACAACATCTCCCATTTGTGGTTCTTTAGAAGAACTGAAGGATTGAAGAATTTCCAGTCAACATTTTAACATATCTACCAAAATTTTCACTGACCTAAAGATGATATATAGGTTAGTTAAGTGTCACATGGTGTGGTGGTTTGATTCAGATATCCCCCATAAACTTAGGTGTTCTGACTGCTAGTTTCATAGCTGATGGAGATTTGTGAATTAACACCTCCTAGAGGCAGTACATTGTTGGGGATGGGCTTATGGGTGATGTAGCCAGTTTCCCAGTGTTGAGCACACTCTCCTGTTCTTGTCCACCTGATCTTGGCCGGGAGGTGATGTCCACTCTCTGTTCATGCCATCATATCCCTCTGCCATCTTGAAGCCTGACCTTGAATCTGTAAGCCAAAATAGCCGCTTTTTCCCACAAGCTGTCCTTGGTTGGGTAATTTCTGCCAGCAATGTAAACCTGACTGCAACACATGGGTTGTGCTCTAGGATATTTTAGGGCAAGTAATAGAGATATGAATATATAATACAGCATAATAAAAATAAGCAATGAGAAAAAATGATTAAAACTCCACAAAAGCTACATAACAGTCTGAAAAATCAAACCAAGAAATGACAAAAGAGTAATTAACACTGTTCAATGATGTTAATCAAATGATGAATAAGATCTTACCAGTGGGTATGTCACTCTAGAGGAAATGGTAAATGATCTCCAAGAGAAGTGAAAATTATCAATGCATAAGTAGAAATGTTGTCTGGCATTTTTGGAGTGAGCTCATATCAAAGCTGTTCCTGGGGGCAGGATCCTCCGGTATGAAATTCCCCTGGGCTTCAGCCTTTTTTCATATACTATTTTCTTTTGGAAGGGGTGCAAGATGGGTGTGAGATGTAGAACCCAAGTGTGCTGTTTGCCAGTTGACCTTTCCCTGGATTTTCCCTCCCTTATAGCCACCAAAGAATGTCGTTCAGCCCGGGTGTTCAACCAGGGTGCTCAGCCCTTTCTCACAATGGCACACATCCCTGCTCACCCCCAAGCTTCCTCTGGTCTGGTCCTTCCCAGGCAGTTGTCATAAAATGGCATTTGCCCTGGGACTCAAGCCCAGAGCTCAGCCCCATCTCACAAACTGAAAATAAACAAGAAAAAAATGGAGCTAAACAAAACCATCAATCATAGGGATTTAGTAAACATTTTAAGAATATTCCAGGTGGGCGTGGTGGTATACACCTTTAATCCCAGCACTCTGGAGGCAGAGGTGGGAGGATCACTGTGAGTTTGATGTCACCCTGAAAGTACATAGTGAATTCCAGCTCAACCTAGGCTAGAGTTCTACCCTACCTCAAAAACAAACAAACAAACAAACAAACAAACAAAAATATTCCACTCAAATATTACTGAATACTCATTCTTCTCAACTGCTCATGGAATTTCATTTAAAATAGAACATATCTTAGGGAATTAAGCAGGTCTCTACAAATGCAGAAAAGTTTACATAATTCTGTCCATTATATCTGACTACAATGCAGTAAAACTAGAAATCAACAACCACAATTACAGCAATAAATACATCAACTCTTGGAAATTAAACAACTCCATATTAAACAATGATTGGGTTGTTGAAGAAATCATAAAGAAAATCAATAAATTTACAGAATGAAATGATAATGAAAACTCTGTACTCCAAAACTTATGGGACACAATGATATCAGCTTTAAGAGGAAAGTTTGTATCACTAAATTCCTACATTAAAAAAAAATTAAAGAAATATCAAATAAATAACTTAAATATCCATTTGAAGGCACTGTAAAGATAAGAACAGTCTAAGCCCAAAAGTTTCCAATAGTGGGCTGGAGAGATGGCTTAGCAGTTAAGCACTTGCCTGTGAAGCCTAAGGACCCTGGTTCGAGGCTCGATTCCCCAGGACCCACATTAGCCAGATGTACAAGGGGGCGCACACATCTGGAATTCATCTGCAGTGGCTGGAAGCCCTGGAGCACCCATTCTTTTTCTCTCTGCCTCTTTGTCTGTCACTCTCAAATAAATAAATAAATAAACCAAAAAAAGTTTACAATAATAAAAAAAGAAAAAAATTATCAAGATCAAAGCAGAAGTCAATAAATTGAAAACAGAAAAAGCTATTTTAAAAATTTGATGAATTGAAGAGCTGTTGTTGCAATAAATAAGTAAGTAAATAAATAGATAAATGAGATTGATTAGCCACTATGGCCACACAGGCATAGAAAGACAAATGCTGCAGGTACTTTCTCATTTGTGCTTACTAACTGGGGTCAATTGGAGATGAGTGCATCTCTGTCACTCTCAAATAAATAAATAAATAAAATTTTAAAAAAGTTTAACATGTTGCAATATACATAAAATTGAATTAAATTTAAAAAGTTAATAGCTAGAAATGTGAAAGCTTTTAACAATTCAAGAGATTGAATTTCAACACTCATACATCTGTTCTCCTGTCCATCTTTCTATGTATTCTTAGGGAGTTCATGTCTATGAAACTAAGATATTATAACAACAGTTTCACCTAAAATGTTCATCACCTACTTTTACCATCTTGTAGGTTATTAAACAATAGTTCCAAGTGAGAGCTAATTGTAAAAAACTAGATTAACTATTTTTAGAAAGACATCAAAAGGATAAGGAAGATTCTTTTCACAAACATCACAAGGCACTTGGAATGCTGTTAGGAAATTGTGTTAAACACTAAGAACTTCTGTATTTCAATACCTACAAAACTAGAATAGAGCTGTTCATTCAATAAGTAGATTCTCCTATCCTCTGTAATGATGTCTATTGCTCCCACCAATCTTAGATCTTATATCATTTTATAGAGATGGAATAATATCTGATATTATTATTTAGTCATTGTGGACAAATGTATAGTTTTTGCCTTAATGATGAAGCTCAATTATCTTGCTTTACAATTTCTAAATTATGAACAAAAGACAAAACTGTAGTCATTCTCATGTTTAGATTTTTTTCTTTATGGCATTTTTAAAAATTTAATTAACCTTTACAATGTGCAAGTTTAAATTCTCAGTATTCTGCCAGAGTTAGTAGTGTGTGTGTGTGTGTGTGTGTGTGTGTGTGTGTGTTGGGATGATATAAGTATAATCAAAGCCCTCATACACATTTGAAAAAAAAATCACAGTGCAGCCTACTCTTTTCTAAAATTAATATAAATATTAATATAAACCAATAAAATGAGAAATGAAGTAAGACAAAAACAATACCTTTATTGCTAACTTTCAAAAACGATTATGATTAACATGTTTTGAAGTCTACCGTAGGTACTTACTGGCAATTAATTCAGTTCAGAAGCATGATATCTATGTTTGGAAATGTCCTCTGGGTAGAATTTTTAATTCCTTTGGCTGGTCCATTACACTGCTTTTAGTAGAGCAATGCAGCTTTTGTTTCTTAGTATTTCCTCAGGAAATAATATGCATTTTGAGGAAATGTAGCTCATTTGCATATTTAGAAAGGGTTTTCAGATTTCCACTCAGGAGGACCATCTGATATCATTTGGTAGCACATAGGTTAATCCATATTTTATGCTCTTTGGATAGGAGGAGTGGTGTGTTGCCCTTGGACAATCTGTCTACTGACTTGGCACTAGTGAAATCTACTTGGCCTGAATTATGGAATTATTCCAGCCCTAAAGATATGAAATCATTCAGGTTTCTAAACAGGAATAGGAATAGCATTGCCCCAAAGCCCTCATTTCACACACCATCACTCAAAATATCTTCAACTTTTACAACCTATTTTAAATCACATTTATCAGCATTCTTAATATTAAGTCCAGGGCACATTTAGCTGTTGTTGCTATTTTGATGTAATTACCATGATTGGTATTATAGTAAAATTAGCATGTTTATTATTCATTGTGTTAGTCAGCTTAAGGAAAGCTAGAATATGAGTTACTGGCAGGTATGCTCCCTCTTGCTATATTGAAATTTTCTCATTTTGCATACAGATTGAATGGCCATCTGTCCAAACTTGCCATCTCCAAATCGAAACATTTGTCATATAATGAATTTTAAAACTTCAAGCCACCTTTGAAGGATATTAGGCATGTAGTACATAAAAATAATAGCAGAATGATGACATATAAAACACAAATTGAATCTTTGTAACAAAGAAATGGTTGATAGACTTCCTTCTCCAATTTAAGGTCTATACATCTCTCAAGTTCTTGCGTCCTGATCTTCACCAAATTACTGAAATGTAAGCATGAATGGATTCTTTTCATTTTTAAGTAATGGAACATTTCTCATTAACTACCATTAAGATGGCTACCTCCCAGTATGAGAAACAGTTGAGCAATGTAATAACACATCTATGTGTTTACAATGACACTCCTTTTATATCTACCCAACTGAGAAGTCAAGTGAAGCCAACAGCCAAGGCTAATCATGTGCTGTGTTTCTGCACACTTGCAGAAACTCTGAAACCCTAGAGGATGAATCTTTAAGGGAATGAAGAACTTGGCAAATGAATAAGTGAATGATACACGAATTCTCAAACCTCTGTAGTCCTATTCTTCACTAAGACCTGCATTAATTATCTTGTAGTTTCAATATTAATATCAATAATTGTCAAAACATAAATTAGATTCTTAATTTAGTTTTATCCAGTTTTAAAGAATGCTAAAAAATGAAAAAACAGTAGAATGGCAGAGGCAATAGAAAAGATACATACAGGGCTGGAGAGATGGTTTAGTGATTAAGCGCTTGCCTGTGATGCCTAAGGACCCCGGTTCGAGGCTCAATTCCCAAGGACCCACGTTAGCCAGATGCACAAGGAGGCACAAATGTCTGGAGTTCGTTTGCATTGGCTGGAAGTCCTGGCACGCCCATGCGCGCTCTCTCTCTCTCTCTCTCTCTCTCTCTCTCTCTCTCTCTCTCTGTCGCACTCAAATAAATAAATAAAAATTAACAAAAAAAAGAGAAAAGATACATACAATTAATTGGTTGTGCTGGCACATGCTTTTAACCCCAGTATTTGGGAGGCAGAAGTAAGAGTACCATCATGAGTTCAAGACCATCCTCATACTACATAGCAAATTCCAGGTTGCTTGGGCTAGAATGAGATGCTATCTAAAAAACTATAAATAAACATAAAAATAAACAAACAAACAAGCAAAGATAAATATAAGCTCTTAGAAGTTGATCTTAGGAAGTTGATCTTTTTCTAAAACTCTAAATATAATTGAATTCAACATGAGAAGAATATTTTATTTTCCATATGTTTTCATATAATAGAGAAAAAATATAGTATAAACAAGTAATTTTATAATACATATTATATACATATTATTTTGAATAAAATGTCATAGATAGGTGACATTTCTATAGAAGTTTAAAATCTAAGTCCTAAACATGGGTTTCATTGTTAGAATTTATAGAATACAATATTCCAAATGTGGGCTACCTATCACATGTCTTACTACCTATTTTCAGAAATGTACAACAAAATTAACTAAGGTTTAGGTAATTCAAATTGAAAATTATTGTTTACATATATATATATTTCTAATATTAATTTAGAATAAACAATCTTTATAATTAATTATAGCAATATTCTCATTTAAGAGACAATGCTTTCATATAAACAATACTGTATTAAATTTTATATAATATTGTAAAATTATATCTGTGGACAGAGGAATAGTTAAGCACTTAAAGGCACTTGCAAAATATGTCAGCCTGGGTTCAATTCCTCAGTTCCTACCTGAAGCCAGAATCAAAAACACACACACACAACACATACACACACACGTGTAAATTAACAAAATATTTAACAAAGATATCTGAATGAGTGTCACACTGTATGTAGATACAAGCAATATGATAATAAAACAAACTGACCTATTCCAAGATGTAAACTATAGATTCTGTAATCTATTTGGTGATTATATACATATACTCCTTTATTTTATGGCTCATGAAAAAATAAAATGGTTACTGTTTTCTTGGTTTTATACCCAGGATCTAAGCAGAGAGAGATGAACTGAGAGAAAAGGACCAGGAAAAGGCACACTATATTAGAGTTCTATTGGTCATGGTTTGCAAAGTCTGTTCTATTTAGGAATTAGACAGATTTACTCAAACAAAGAAAATATAATTTAAACCATTCATTTTTCAGATGAGATAATGCTTTAATGTAAATATTAAAGGGGGATTAACTTATTAACCTATTTAATAGCCTATCTTTAGTATTTATTACTTTGGTCCCAAAATGTGCTCAACAAATATGTCTCACAGAAATCAAGACAGCATAGTTTATTAATATTAGGGCAGAAAATAAAATCCAAGCATGATGACTTGGAAGCAAATATATATATATTGATTAATTCAGGATACAGAATTACCTCAACTTATCACACTCATATTGTGATGTGGTGCTCATTCATATTGCTAAATAAATAGACTTTTGAGATTTTGTAATTTTTAAATAATAACATTTAATATTTTAAACAATCAATATCACCCTCCCTCCACCCACTTTTCCTCCCAATGTCCAAAAGAGACCATTGTAATGCCACATCTCACTGATAAGGCTAAGACATTCAAAACAGTTCTCAAAACTTCAAACTATGGACACAGTAATGTGAAGCAATACCCCACAATATAACTCTTTGATTTTTTTTTTCAAGATAATCTAAATGTCTAGTCAGAAAAAAATGTGGACTAGTTTAGGGGAGCTTTTATGCTAAAATACAATTTAAGAAGGAGGACACTCATACCTCAGGTTCATTAGGTATCTCAAAAACAAGAGCAAAAGGCAATTCTTTTTATGGGAAGGGGTCAGTGTGTCTGTCTGGAACTTGGAGGGTGGTAATTTAAGCAGGTGAAGGTCAGCAGGCATGAATGAATGAGGTGGCATAATAAGAAATGGCACATAGATACTTAAGAAAATGTTCAACATCCCTAACCAGCAGGGAAATGAAAATTAAAAAAAAAAAAAAAAAAAAAAAAACATGATATATCACCTTATCCCAGTAAGGATAACAAACATTAAAAAAAAAAAAATCAAATGAAAACAAATGCTGGTGAGGATGTGGAGAACTAGAAACCCTCATTCCCTGTTGGTGGGAATGTAAGATGGCCCAACCACTATGGAAAGCAGCATGGAGACTCCTAAAAAGGTTGACTACATAGTTACCAACAGAACCAGTTATTCCCTTACTGGGCATTTACCCTAAAAGCTCCATGCATCAGTTCAGAGAGATTTGCTCAACCATGTTTATAGCTGCTCAATTGATAATAGCTAAGAGCTGGAATCAACCCACATGCCCATCATTAGATGAATGGATAACCAAGATGTGGTATATCCACAGAATGGAACTCTATCTAGCAGTAAGTAAAAATAACACAATGAATTTATTTTTATTTTTATTTGTTTCTTTGAGAACAACAGACAGAGAGAGAAAGAGGGAGAGAGAGAGAGAGAGAGAGAGAGAGAGAGAGAGAGAGAGAGAGAGAGAGAATGAGTGCTCCAGGGCCTCCAGCCACTGCAAACAAACTCCAGACACATGCACACCCTTGTACATCTGGATAATGTGGGTCTTGGGGAATCATGCCTGGAAGTGGGGTCCTTAGGCTTCACAGGCAAGTGCTTAACCACTAAGCCATCTCTCCAGCCCTAACACAATGAAATTTCAAGAAAACTGGTTGAACTTGGAACAGATCATTCTCAGTGAACTCACCCAAAGAAAAGAAAATTGTTGTATGGTCTTGCTCACCTGTGGCTCCTAACCTGGATCTGCCTGAGATGCTGACATACCTAATAAACATCTCCAGGAACAGACAATAGGGAGGATGGGGGAGGGGGGTTAAAGGTGAGAGGGGGGACACAAAACTGGGCCCAAATGGAACTGGTACCGAAAGACAGACTAAAGGGTTGAATCTTCATCAGGTCCTTAGAGGGAACACTTAATTAAAGGGCCCTGGAGAGGGTATGATGAAGACTATCATTAATCTTCTCCTGTTTCTCTCTCCTCTCTTCCTCTTTTATATTACCTATCTTTTTCTTTCTTCTTTTTCCTTGGTGCTGACCTGTAACTCCCAGTACCAGGATTTAGTTAACATCCACAATGAGCTGCTGATCAGAAAGACCTACAAGGTTTCCCAAAATAAGACAGACTTCTGTCAGAGAACTTGATTGCCCACCAAAGGTTAATGGTAAGACCCTACTGCCAAAGACAGGATATGCTGTTGGTATGGAACACAGAGAGAGCTGGCTGGAATCTGAAAGAGAGTTAGTCCCCAGACAGTTAGCTTGTAAGTGCCAGAAGGTGTTACAAGAGCACTGGGGGAAAAAGGCCAAAATCTGTCCAAGCAACTGGTGGTCTAAGCAACTCAGCAGCATACAATCTAATGTGATACTCACACAAGTGCAAATAGTGGCACACAGCCATGGTGAGTAACCAACTGCTCTTGAATTGGCTAACAGTGGAATGAAACACATAGCTGGAACTGGGAACCAAGTCAGAATCTTATCTAACAAATATGTTCACTCTCTAATATCAAGCTCCCACCAATTCTGGGCTACAAGAGGGCCTACACCTATTAAATTCTCTCTAAAATAATAACAGTTATCCCATTTATCCAGTACTGAATTCACTCTCCTTTGGCTATTCTGCTTCTCTTTTTCAGATTTACACAGAACTTGAGGAGAGAATCAACCCATTGCACCTCACCATGACCCCAGCTGAAACCATGGAATAACTGGGGAAATGAGCAAGAGTACTGCTTTTTTAGTGAACCTTCTATCAGCAAAAGGGTGAAGGAGATAGACACAGAGAACACTCAACTCCTACCAAACCAGATATCTGGAGTCACAGAGGTTCCCAAGACTTCATCACTGAGGTAGACCTAAAGTAAACCCAATATTGCTCAGGGAAGTTTGCAGAAGATGAGGGGGAAAGATTGTTGGAGCTGCAAGTCGGGACATTATGCCCAGGGAAATTGCCTCTTCCTCATAACTTATGGCTATTGCCACAATGTACAACTCACAGTCCCCAAAAAAGTGAGTCCCTTCAAAGGGGGGAGGACAGAGAAGAGGCTAATAATGGTACCAATATGTGCTATTTACACACTGAGTTTGTATATAACTAATTAATAAAAAGGAGAAATGTTTCCTATGTCAACTGCTGTTCAATAAAAGTTATTAAATATCATAGCCCTTCTTGCTTGCATAAACTCAGAAATAAACTCAAATTCATAGGACTGAGGAGAGAGCCTGATGACAAATGTTCATGTCTACGAGTAAGCACTTAGTCACTTAGTCAACCTCTTGTTATTGAAGAAAGACAAATTCTCTCCATAAGAATTCTTATGATTGAGTAAGAGCTTTAGTGAAACTTACATCTGTAGTTCTCTATTTGCCTTTAGGTTTTTTTTTTTTTTTTTTTTTTTTTTCAGAACTGGAAGGACAATTGTATGAACTCCTTACTGTGGAGAAGCTGGGGTGAGCTAGCTCTCCAAGGCAGTATACTGCCTTCCACCTGCCATAGACAGATTAAAGGATGACTTCACAAGAGTAAACCCTGGTGAATCAATGAGTTTTCAGTGCTTCCTTACAAAGCATGAACAAGGACTTATAAGATCATGGAGACCACAAAGCAATGTTACAACATTGAAAGTTCTCACCTCAGCATGGATGACAATCTTCTAATAGCTGCATATATTCATCTGTCTATCCCTTGGTCTTCCATCCTCTACACATTCTATCTCCCTCTGTGGGCATACTTCCTCATGCATTATCACATACAACATAAAATAGAGGGGGACGGCAATTCAGATCACAGGTGATGGTCTAATGACTCTTTTCACACTGCCATCTATGGGGGAACATCAACTGGCTCAAACTTGAGAGTCTCTTATGAGCAGTTGCAGCTATTTGTGATAAAATGTCAATCGATTTTCTCTAAAGACCCTGTCACACAATGAGCTAATAAAATAGATTATAGGACATTGGACCATAAGTGTCTATTTTCAAAATGCTTATATTCTCCTAAAGTACATATTCTGAAGAAAAATTCAGAGTGTGATTAAATTGAGAGTTAAAATTTTGTAGTTGATTACATCTGTTCATTTCTGCCTCCCTGAATTGTATGAATAATGCTTGTGGAAAGGAAATAAAGAGGTAGCCTTCCCCTTTAAGTATGTGAGGTGATAGTGTATTCTTTGAAGAATAACCCACATGGGATATTGGGTTTACCAGTATCTTGTACTTTTCAGCTTACATAAATATAAGAAAATAATTAATTTTTGTAAGTTATCCAGTCAATTATAGTTTGTTATCATGTTATAGACTGGTTAAAACAGTGACTGTAGATAGTAGAATACGGATTTTGGTGATCATCTTAGAGTGTTCTCAATTTTTGGTGATGACATAGACGCCAGAAAGTCTTCAAAAAATACAACACAGTTACTTCTCCTACCGAGGGAAGCTAGAGTCACATGTAAAATCAGGAGTTTATGGAGGAATACCTCATGATGTCTTCTTTTGCTCCATTGATCCAAAGAACTCTCTTATGTGGTATTGTCATTTTAGGAGAGCCTCGGTCTCAGAACTCAGGATTGTTTCCATTTCTATCTACAACGGATTTTTTTTTTTTTTTTTTTTTTTTTTACTGTTTCAATAAGACACTTAAAACTCTGGATATGTTCTCTAGATGTTGGCAGTAGTAGGGGTAAGGCAGGGGGTGGTGGTAATACTAGAGGCTTTTCTCAAGCACTCAGTCTTAGTTTTGTAGAGCTCTGTAGTTGATTGCTTTGGAAAGAAAGACTAGACCAAGAGCATCTTTAGTCTATTCATAAACAACAGTAAAACTTAAAAGCATTTGTAATTGTTTGAGAATTCTAAATTAATTAGAATCCTTTCTGAGTTTCACATTCACATGGATTGACCAAATGTTATTTTGTGCAGAGATAAATAATAATCTGGGATGTCAGTGACTACAAAGCACACCGGTTTGGACCAGGAAGATTTAGTTCCTTTGTTAGTGTACTGACCTAAATTTTTTTAATTAGGCTGATAGTTTAATTCCAGAAAAATAAGAGTGATAAAAATAATATTACTTTGAGAATAGAGTAAATCATTTTAGGATTTCTTGGATGAGTTTGACAGTAACATGGATCCCTCTGTTGGTTAAGTCAGGGGAATTCCATATTTAGTGAATATTTACTCTAAGAAAATTTATTTTAGTTTTCATTTATTTATTTGAGAGAGACAGACAGAGAAAGAGGCAGAGGGAGAGAGATGCAGAGAGAATATGGGTGCACCAGGGCCTCCAGCCACTGCAAACTCCAGATCCATGTGCCACCTTGTGCATCTGGCTTACATGGGTACTGGGGAATTGAGCCTCGAATCGAGGTCCTTAGGCTGCACAGGCAAGCACTGATCCACTAAGCCATCTCTCCAACCCTACTCTAAGAAAATTTTAATAACGTTATTGCCACAGTCTCTTGAGTGAAAAATGAACACACAATCATATGCACAATATCATATTTTTTCTCAATGGAAAGCCATTGATACAATCATGACCATCAAAGATGTTATTGCTTAATGACTTCATAGCCATTGTAGTTTATATAAATATATTCAATGATGTTTGTACAGTTTCATTTCACAATGTATTTCTCAGAGTGTTCATAGAGTTGAGCAATGTATTATCATATTAGTAAGATTAGAGTTAGCCATGACTATAAGAATTTAATATCAAATAAAATTTACTGGATAATGAAGAAAATTCTTGGACTTAAGAACACCTTGTATGTTCTAAGGAGTATTGTTTTGACAGATGGAACTAGAACATAAAAATTAAATATTTGCATTAATATTTTTAGAACAGTTTATTGAGCCTTTCTTTTCTAAAAATTCACAAAATTAAATTTCCAGCAAAGAAGAATAGAGAAGGATCAAGTGGGTATACAGGTATCTCTAAATTCCATTCACATAGAAAAGCTCATGCATTCAAATGCATATGATGTTATGTTTTTGCTCAGTTTTTTTGAAATAGAAAATTTTAAATGAAAGGAACTGGGGCCTGGGAAATGTTTCAGTGGTTAAAGGAACTTACCTGCAAAACATCAGAGCCTGAGTTTGATTCCCTAGTACCCATCTATAAAAGGTAGTCCACATGTCTGGAGTTCGTTTGCATTGGCAAGAGGCCTCAGAACACTATTTTCTCATTTCTCTCACTCTCTCCTTGCAAATAAATCAAAATATTTCAATGTAGATAAAAATGAAAGGATGCAGTCATAATCACAGGATACTTCAGATCTTGAGATCCTGTTTGCTTGAGAGAAAATGGACCCACTTTAGAGTTAATTGTTTGTTTACCAAAAAGTGAATTTTCTTCTGTGATGTCTGAATAGGAATCATGGCTACTTTCCTTGGTAGTAATATTTTCTGAGAGGTCAGATACCTCTTTCCATTTTTAATTGATACTCAAGCTACTTTCATAAATCTCATTTTGTATAATTTAATTAAATATTATTTTAACCCTCCCATAAAAATCAATCTATTATTGGTACAAATATTATATCTCTTGTTTTTAGCACCCTGCCCCCATTCCACTGAGAACCCTCCTTATTCATTATGGGATTGTTGTTTATGAGTTGTGAGAGCAATAATCAGCTACTGTGGTGGGAGGCCATTCCTTTGGATAGCCCTTCTCATTCCATGGCTCTTGAATTTTTTCTGCCCCTTCTTCCACAATATTCCCTGAGCATTGAAGGGCATGTTTTAAATAGTTTTATTTTTATTTATTTATTTATTTGGCAGAGAGAGAGAGAGAGAGAGAGAGAGAGAGAGAGAGAGAGAGAGAGAGTTCCAGGGTTTCGAGCTACTGCAAATGAACTCCAGACATATGTACTGCCTTGTGTATCTAGCTAACATGGGTCCTTAGGAATCAAACCTGGGTTCTTTGGCTTTGCAGGCAAATACCTTAACTGCTAAGCCATCCTTCCATACTGGAGGGTGTGTTTTAAATATACTTTAGTGTTGAACTCTCAGCAACTTCTGGATTTCTGTTTTGATACATTTTGCTTGTCCTCAGTGTCTATCACCATCACCCTGGTGCAAATTGTGAGGCTCGCCTATAGAGTAGTGCTCCACTTAATGCACCTCTGGGGTTTTACCTGGCTGATGTGTGAAAGATAGTTCATCTCATGATAGGGAGTCAGCTATCTTTTCTTGTCATGTTGATAGATTTTGGTTGTCCCTGTTTTTTTTCTGAGTTCTGTAAAAGAAAAATAGATTCTCTAATGGAGAGTAAGAACAACATAGGTTAAAGGCAATAAGCATAGTTATTAAGAGGGATTTTGATCAGTCTAGCCTCTGTTTGGGCCAAAGACTAGAGGGATTATCTCACTGGAGTTCATGAACCTCATCTCCTTGGGCTTCTGACTTGGTTCCCAGAATCACATATGGATTCCTTTCCACTGAGAAGGACTATTATTTAATCTGAGAGCCATTGGTAACCCATGTAGGCTAAGTGCCACTATTATACAGGTGTGTACATTTTTCCAGCTTGTTAATTTCATATAGCAGTGCACTCTGCTTGTTCATAGCATTTGTGGCCATTTTATCCTAGCAGGCAATGTATCACTTTTCAGCAATATATAGGGTAATCTTCTGGGAACTGTCTTCTTTCCAGATTCCATTCAGACCTCTCAATACTCTGTGTGTACAGCGTGTGGTGTCTTCAGCCATAGGGTAAAGACTTTCTTTTTACCTAGGGTGAGTAATTAAGCACTTTGACACAAGCCTATCTTGTTTAGAGAACCTCATAAGTCTCTGTGACCCACAGCTCAATGAGGTTGTTACTGATTTCTGGCATGAAGAGTTACAAGCCAGAGCCAAATGTTTCAGGATTAGGCTTTATCCCACCCTCTCCAAGGTCCTTCTCTCCTAGCAATCTTCCCACATGTCTATTGAGGGTTTCATGTTTTAGTCTGTTGTTCATGAAAAAGGTTGACATGTGGAACTAGGCACCATGAAAAAGATGGCAAGACAAACACAACAGATTTTCAAAAGTTCAATCCAGGGCAGATGGGGTATTGATTGAGTGGGAAAAAAAGTACATCAGCACTTGTCTCAGTGGTAGGAGAAAGAGGGTAGCAGGGTGAAGAATTTCATAATGGTTTGTAGTGATTTGCCCAGAGAGCAGAAGAAATTTAAACAAATGAACTAAGATGCCAAGAGAATCTGAGATACCATGTGAGAACCATGCTGAGTAGCATGAGGTAATCAGTGTTCAGGATGTGACATAACACAAAATTGGCTTCTAGGTAGAACTATTTGTCCTCCTTTGTTAATTCAAGGAGAAAGGGCTACAGAATCCAGTAAAAAATATAATAAATCTCCAAATGACCTCTGATTCCAATTTTGATTTTAATGTGTCTAACACACACTTATTTTTCATGAAAAAACAATGAAAGAGGAAATAATAGTTAAGAAACCCTCAAGTGGAAAGCAAAGTGTGAACTTTAGGAATTTCATTACTACTATAGAAGACAAGTCTAACTCCAAGTTTAAACATCCAATACCCCTATTCTTCCCATATAAAAGATGTTCTACAGAAAAAATAAAAAAAAGACAAATCTATACTGGAGAATGGCCAGTCTTAGAATGTCCTATTCTATGACTATCATTGGTACAAGGTGGAAGGGAACTAGTTGTGGTTTCAATACTAAAAGGTATTTCTTTCACAGTAGCACTATTGCCTAAATAGATCGCTTAAGGGCTGGTTACGAATCCTTATCTACCATCTTAGTGCCATTTAATAAATATAGTGTTGTCTAACAAAGAGCAAACACAGATTAAATCAGAAAAAAGATTAAATCCCTACAACTTGAGCAGAATAAAATCTTTTGAGATCTCTCTGGGTCATAAATATTCAAGCATATTATTTCATTGTCCTTTGTAGAGGTGAGTGGGTATTACAAGTCAGAGAGAAGGAATAGGAAAAAAATAGGTGTTTGATTTCAAGTGTGAGTCTCTGACAAATATCAAAGACATTAATTCATAGAAGAAGAATTTCTGCTTCAGAGATTAACAGTATTTTCAGCACTTAATCATGAACAATGCTGGCCTTTTGATGTTCAAGAGATGCAAAAAAGGGTTTTGAAGGACAAGCTTGGAGTTAATTATCAAACTTCCACATAGAAGTCTTGTGTATTTAGAGACATTCTAGGAGGAGAATTGTGTAGTTCTGAGGGTGAGGGAGGCAGTTCTCCTGGTGCCACCTGAAAGGTGGTGTGTGCTGACAGTTAAGTGGGATGGCATACACTGGTAATGGTCTTTGGACCACCCAGGAACAGATGACCTACAGGAGAATAAAAGGCATTTTCATTTTACCCTGTAGTTAAGATTTATAAAACTCACCCCAAGGTCCCTTTTTATTTGAAAAGTATATGGGAATCATTACTTCTAAAAGAATTCAATAGGCATATTTCTCACTAAAGCCTTCAGATAATATTCTTCAAGTTATAGTAGTGCTTGATCCACAGTTGTGACTGCCTTGATTCCA
Source organism: Jaculus jaculus (assembly GCF_020740685.1). Lineage (NCBI taxonomy): Eukaryota > Metazoa > Chordata > Mammalia > Rodentia > Dipodidae > Jaculus > Jaculus jaculus. The sequence goes on along the minus strand of NC_059114.1, from coordinate 57,038,959 downwards.
GTTGCCTTCAATGAAGCATAATTTGGAAAATCTAACAGAGCAATTTCAGAATTAAAGCATTCAAATATTATTAATTGTTGCCTCAAGTAAATCTTGCACTATCCAGCTCTAAACTGAAGGGGTCGTGACTCAACACTTTATTCAGTACAATGTGTATACCTCCTAGGCATTGGCCACTGCCATGTGGCCTTCTGCAGGGCTGAATACTGAGAGAGCAGGACAAAAATTGTGAGTAATTTTAGGAAGCTAAGGAAGAAAATCTTGAAAAAAGATTGGCAAAAATTGTATAAAATCAAGGAAGATCAGGATATGATGAACCAATAAGGGTTGTGTTTGAAGGAGCAAAATGATGGAAAGGAAAGGGAAAGAACAGGAACAAGGGGACAGATGGAAAGGAAATGAAAAAGGGAAAGAAGGGAAGGGAGGGAGAGAAAAGTGGGACTTTTCATATATATATACACATACATATATATGTATGTATATGTATATATATATATATACATAATTATAATTATATATATATATATATATATATATATGACAACTTCTATACATATAGACAACAAACGATGGTATTTCCCTCCCCTGCCCCACTTCCCCATCATAAGTATTCTTTCCATCATACTTCCTTCTCTCCATTAGTCTCTCTTTTAATTTGATGTCATAATTTTTTCTATTATGAGGTTCTTGTGTAGGTATTGCTAGGCACTGCAAAGTTTTGGATATTGAGGCCAATTTCTGTTAGAACAGTTGTATGTAAGAAGTGATACCCTTCCTTTGGCTCTTACATTCTTTCCGCCACCTCTTATGCAATGGACCCTGAGCCTTGGAGGGTGTGAGATGTTTCAGCGATGCACACTCCTCCATCCATTCTCAACATTGTGTTGATTTTAGGCCATCCAAGTGGTTACTGCCATCTGAAAGAGAAGCTTCTCAAACCCAAAGAGAGTAGTTTTAATATATGAGTATGAACATTAAGTGTAGTGTTTTCAGGGAAATTTGGTGAGAATAATATATGTATTTATCTGGACAATAGTAGGCTTTATACCTGTAAGGTTCATGACCTCCTCTGTCATAGGCTTTTAAGTTTTCAGTACCAGGCATACATTCCCTCCCATAGAGTGGACCTTCAGTCCAATTAAAGAACAGTTGGTTTCCCTAGAGCAGACATGCCACTATTATACCCATTCAGTCATTTGGCCTATCTGGCCAAACTTGAGGCTTCCAGTGTCCACTGATTTCACCACTGATGACTTCTGTCTACCATAAAACTGTATACAGTGCAGCTTTTTCCAGATTTCAGTTGGATACTCTACAGGGAAAAGGTTTTCTGCTCAGCACCAGCTTGATTTCTCAATGACTTTGCCACTCAGGCATGTGAAATTTTCAGCACTAGGGTCTTACCATTTCTTTCTCATGGGAAATCAAGGGTCTTGGCAATAGCCTGTAATGTTTTGGAGGCAATAGGGATCTCCCTGGCCAACAACCCACTGGAAGGTATCCCATCCCTGGCACTGAAAATTTTTCCAGTAGCAACCCATGGCTTCTGGATGTGCCAGTATTCAAGAAAGTAGGTTTTCATATGTTTTATTCAGAATATCTTGAATTTTGATTGGCCCTCACCCCACACCCTTCTTTTACACAGTCTCTTCCCCTGACCTTACTTAGGCCTTTCCCCTCCATGTAATCTCTTCTTCTTATATATATACAATACCATCCTCTTAAGACCTTCCCCCTCCTCCCTCCCTTATAACCTTTTCTCTATCTTATGGACCTCTGCTACTAATTTTGGTCCCAGCTTACACACAAGTCTATACATTTTTAGCCAGGATACTCACATAAAGATAACATGCAATGTTTGGCTTTCTGGGCCTGGGTTACCTCAATTAGTAGAATCCTTTCCAGATCCATCCATCTCCCTGAAAATGTCATTTTTCTTTACTGTTGAATAGAAACCCACTGTATAAATGTACCACATATTTATTATGCATTTATCTGTGGATGGACATCTAGTGTGGGAATATTTTTGACACTGGGTAAGAGTAGAGTTAACAGTTGAGAAAGACGGGTTATACAAGTTACCCTGAATAGATTAAGATGAAGCTAACTGGAGTGAACAGGTTTCCTGATGGAAGTTACACTGAGAAAACTGCCTTTTGACTTCTTCATGTCAGGATAAATAGTGAAGTTGTTTATAGGGGATTTGAATATCTGGTGCTTATGGACTCCTTAGATATGAATTGATTTGATGAGATACAAAAACCACTGCTCCTGTGTGGAGTGCCATAGCATTATTATAATTGTTGGGGTAGGGTCTTGCTCTAATCTAGCGTGACCTGAAGTTCCCTATATAGTATCGGGCTGGCCTTAATTTCACAGCTATCCTCTTACCTTCACTTCCTGAGTGCTGAGATTAAAGAGATATTCCACTATGCCCGTGCCATAAGAATTTTAGACATAAAGGGTAAGTAATCTAGTCTCCATAAAGAAAATTTCTATATGAGAATTTCTAGTGGCACTGCAATCTCTTCTTTCTGTCATCTGCTCAACTGTAACCAGTTGCTCAGAATCATACTTAATCATGCTCACTACCTCTACTTCTCATTCTTTATCATCTATTCAAGGATATCATCACTATCTCCCCCTTTATACCCTATCAAAAACAATCATGTTACACAGAAACCCCAAAATTCACACATCCTATAGTTATCTCTATCTCTTTTACTTTAAAATTTATGCTTATGTTCATAATTGCCAATTTTTCTTTCTGATTTTCTGTAAAATCCTTTTCAATAAAGTAGGTTTTATAGCTTTCCTAAACTACCACAATAACTTTAAATTTAGATTGTTACTTTTTGCATCTTCTCTCAGCAAATCCATTAATCCAATCAATTTATTTTATTGACAGTGTCATCTATGTATCACAGACTGGGATCAAACTCATGATCTCCCTTCTTCAGCCCTCCTAGGGATTTAATTTTCATGTTGGCCTCTTTGACACTGTGCCTCCAAGTTCTCTGCTAGGCACATCATCACCATTACAGAAATCAGAAGTCTATCATTTCTGACATGCATCATGATTACTCACATCTTCGTAAGTGAAGTCAATTTTAAAAAGTAGAATAAGGTTGGAGAGGCTGCTTAGTGGTTAAGGCACTTGCCTGAAAAACCAAAGAACCCAGGTTCAATTCCCCAGGACCCACATAAACCAGATGCACAAGGTGGTGCATGTGTCTGGAGTTCAAGTGCAGCAGCTGAAGGCCCTGGCACACCCATGCTTTCTATCTCTCAAATAAATAAATAAAATATTTAAAAAATAGAAGTGAGGGTGCCTTCCTTGTTTGACTTTTGTTACTGCACGATATTTTCAAGAGACTTATTAATTAGTACTATAAGTGAAAATTCTCTAGTTTCTTTCATGAAATTAATTACCTTGTTCTTAAAATATTTGTGGCAGCTTTATGTCTATAGAAATTACTTAGAATAAACTTATCTCTTTTAATAGAGTTTAATTTTGTGAAAGGAGAGATGATGTTTTATTCATTTTAATATTCTTCCCATATAGATTAATACCTTCTTTATTTGTATGGATACCATATGTTTGGTTCAAAGCTAACTTTACTCTCCATTGGAGAATTTGCTTCTCTTCTTCAGATAGATGCAGATCCTAAGGAGAGAACCATCCTATCACACCTCAAAAGGACCCTAGCTAAAACTAAGAGTAATTGGGGAAATAAGCAAGAGTGCTGTTTTCTTGGTGAACCTGGTACCAGCACAAGGGTCAAGGAAATAGACACAGAGAACAATCAACTCCTACAAAACCAGATATCCAGAGACACTGAGGCTCTCAAGATCTCATCACTGAAGCAGACTGAAAATGAACCCAACATGGCTCAGGAAAATTTGCAGAAGAGGGGCAGAAGGAATGTCAGAGCCATACATTGGGTCATGATACACAGAGACATTGCCTCCTTCTCATAGCTAATGGCTAACCCCACAATGCAAGACCCATATTCCCCAGTAAGTATGGTCCCTGCTGACAGGGAAGGACAGAGAGGAGGCTAACAATGGTACCAATTTGACTGTATACACTGCGTACAAAATTAATTTAAAAAATAGGTAGTGTTGGGTAAAGATCACATATTTTCTATTAACAGATCAATTTTGTACATTAAAATTATTTTTAATACTTAATATTGATATATATATATATATATATATGGACAAGATACTTTGCTATAAGAATATACAGGAGAATGACCAAGTCAAAGTACTGACCATATGAATTACTTGACAAATCTATTATTGTGCTGTGAGATAATGTAAACTCTGTCAATTTCCAAATATACAATGCCATCCTCATTTTGTGGAGGTTCTAAGGGACCCTTTGAAAGGGTGAAACATAAACATTTTTTTTTCTAAAAATATATTGTATTTCAACATCCATATCAAAAGGATAACTAGAATATGTCATGCTATGCAACATGACAGATTCATTATTAATTTTCCAAGTTACCAATATTTCAAAAATCCAAAAGTATTTTGCAACTTTATCAAGACTATAACCTCATTCTTTGTTAAGACTTAGATCATAATTAATTAATAAAATGTGTATATTTTCTAGTTTTGAAATAAAGTTTGCTTTTAAAAGTTTTTCTGACTTTTGTCACACATATATATGTGTGTGACATATATATGTATATATATATATATATATATATATATGTGTGTGTGTGACACATATATATGTATGTGTATATATAGATATATATCCATGTATGTATATATATATATATTCATGTATGTATATATGTACATGTATACATATATGTGTATATATATATATATATATACACATATGTATGTGTATATGTGTGTATCTATCTACATATGTATGTATTTAAAAGTGTGCATGTTTATATTATATTGAGCATAACAGATTCCCAATTTTATCTTTTTTAAAGAGCTTCAGTATATGTTCATTATTGATTTATATTTCAAATGCAATTTTATTTTGATCATTATTTACAATCCTTATATAGAGTAAGTTATGCAATAGTTATTTTTTAATTTTTAATACTCTACATCAGGTCTTTGCTGTTTATAAATGTACTACCTTCCCAGTGTTCAAAATTTCCTTTTTATTTGCTAAAATATTGATTCTGGCAGCACAACATAGACACTTTCCCCACAGCTCTTCCTCCTACTAATTGTGCTTATTTAACTTCTAACTGATATCACAGTAACATTTTTCTGTCTTCGAAATCGTGAAAATATTGCGTTTTGAGACTTTATGCCATTTTGAAGTAAATTTTAGAGAGCATTTGCTTCTATTAAATTTGATTTTTAATCAATGGTAGTTAGTGCTCCTAAAACTCATTCTCTATCTTGCCAAAATTTTCCGTACCCAGTCTCCAGTCTTCCCAAAACATTTGTAAAGTAAGTCTCAGAATTTACTCTATCATTCTATTTTTTTCTATGCTGTTAAAAGCCCACACCATAAGTCACACATGACTTTCTTAACTGCTAACTTCCTATGATCCTGTATATATTCTTTTTATATCTTTTCCATGTATCTATTTCCTTAACATGTATATTTCTATGATAAACTGAATATCAGTAATAAAACTTCTTTAGCCTATAAGCTCCTCTGTGAATATTCTATCTTATTGCTATAGCTTAAATCTCATGTCAGAAAGTTTCTACAAGCATCCACCTATTATGTTTACTGGATCACTAAATCTTTTTTCCAACAGTACACCTGTGACTGCAATATGCATGTAACACATACTTCCTACACGTGGAACTTTTTACAAGCTCTATTTTCCTCCTGTAATCTTGCCCTCCCATCCTACCTCAGCCAACACATTGTCCCATCATTGTTTTCCTAACCAAATTCTCCACTATACTACTTACAGCAATTCTACCTCAAATGAAAGCTGAAACCCATTTACATGAAAGTCTCTTCCTACCTTTTACAATCCTGCCCATTAATGTGTTCCTTTCTTAGATAGCTTCATTTAACCTGTAACAGAATTTTTATAGCCATTTATGTATTTCTTTTTGTTTTACTAAGTCTTGCTCATTTTTTTATTTATTCTCAATTTTTATTTACATTTTCCACGATTATAAAAGATATCCCATGGTAATACCCTCCCTCCACCTAATTTCCCCTTTGAAATTCAATTCTCCATCATATCACCTCCCCATCTCAATCAGTCGCTCTTTTATTTTGATGTTATCATCTTTTCTTCCTCTTATGATGGTCTTGTGTAGGTAGTGTCAGGAACTATGACATCATGGATATCCAGCCCATTTTATGTCTGGAGGGAGCACAATGTTAGGAGTCCTACCCTTCCTTTGGCTTTTACATTCTTTCTGCAACCTCTTCCACATTAACCCTGAGCCTTGGAAGGTGTGATTGAGATGTTACTCAGTACTCCAGTCACTTCTTTCCAGTACTATGATACCTTCTGAGTTGTCCCAAGGACACTGCCATCTGAAAAGAGAAGATTCTCTACCCAAAGTGAGAGTAGAATTAATATAAGGGTATAAATATTAAGAGACGTGCTTACTGGGCAGTTTGATAAGCATAATATATACATATTTCCATACATCAGCAGATGTTGTACCCCTAGGGCTCATGACTACCCCTGTTTTAAGTTTTCAGTATCAGAGATGTATTCCCTCCCATGGAGCAAGCCTCCAGTCCAATTGGAGGGCAGGTGGTTTTCACCAAGACAGACATGCCACTATTGCACCTGTTGGCTCATTTAGGCTGGCTGGCCAATTATAAGGCTTGCAGTGTCCACTGTTGAGTATCTTCACTGGTGGTATCTCTTTCTTCCATTGAATTACATGTAAAATGGCTTCTTCCAGCTTTCTGTCAGCTGCTGTACATGGAGGAAGTTATCAGCTCAGTTCTAGCAGGATTTCTTAGTGGCCTTGCAGCCCAAATATGTGGAGTCTTCAACAATAGGGTCTTACCATCGATTCCTGGTAGGAAACCAAGGGCCTTGGCAATGGCCTATAATGTTTTGGAGGCATCAGGGACCTCCCTGGATAACAACTCACTGGAAGATATTCCATGTCTGGCACTGACAATTTTCTAACAATGATCTATGGTTCTTGAGTGTTCCATTGTCTGAAACCAGAGGATTCCATATGATTTATTTGCATATTCTTAGATTTTGATTAGTTCTCCCTCCACCTTTCCTTTACTCAATCTCTTTCCCTGACCTCACTTTGGGCCTTATCACCCCCCATTAACCTATTCTTCTACTTACATATATACAATACCAACCTATTAATTATCCTCCTCCCTTCCTTTCTGTTCCCTTTATATATCTTTTTTAACTTCTTGGCCTCTGCAACTGAGTTTTTTTTTTTTTTTTCCTTCTCACACAGAAGCCCAATGATCTGTAGCTGGGATCCACATATATGGGAGAACATACAGTGCTTGGCTTTCTGGGCCTGGGTTACCTCACTTAGTATAATCCTTTCCAGGTCCATCCATTTTCCTGCAAATTTCATAATTTCATTTTTCTTTACCTCTGAGTAGAACTCCATTGTGTAAATGTGCCATATATTCATTATCCACTCATCAGTTGAGGGACATCTAGGCTGGTTCCATTTCCCAGCTATTGTGAATTGAGTGGCAATAAACATGGTTTAGCATGTCCTTCTAAGGAAATGAGATGAGTCCTTAGGATGTATGCCTTGGAGTGCTATAACTGGGACATATGGTAGAGTAATTTTTAGCTGTCTTAGGAACCTCCACACTGATTTCCACAATGGCTGGATCAGATTGCATTCTCTCCAACAGTGTAGAAGGGTTCCTCTTTTTCCGCATCCCCGCCAGCATTTATGATCATTTGTTTTCATGATGGTAGCCAATCTGACAGGAGTGAGATGGAATCTCAATGTAGTTTTAATCTGCATTTCCCTGATGACTAGGGATGTAGATCATTTGTTTAGATGCTTTTATGCCATCCATATTTCTTCTTTCGAGAACTCCCTTTTTAGCTCCATAGCCCATTTTTTGATTGGCTAGTTTGATTACTTATCATTTAACTTTTTGAGTTCTTTGTATATCCTATATATTAATCTTCTATCAGATATATAGTTGGCAAAGATTTTTTTTGCCATTCTGTAGGTTGCCTCTTTGCTTTATTCACAGTGTCCTTTGCAGTACAAAATCTTTGTAACTTTATGAGGTCCCAGTGGTTAATCTGCGGTTTTATTGCCTGAGCACTTGGGGTTATATTCAGAAAGTCTTTGCCAAAACCAATATGTTGAAGGGTTTCCCCTACTTTTTTCTCTAGCAGTTTCAGAGTTTCAGGTCTGATGTTAAGGTCTTTAGTCCATTTGGACTTAATTCTTGTTCATGGAGAGAGAGAAGAATCTATTTTAATCTTTCTACAGATACATATCCAGTATTCCCAGTACCATTTGATGAAGAGGCTATCTTTTCTCCAATGAGTATTTTTATCAAATATCAGGTGGCTATAGCTACCTGGACTTATATCTGGGTCCTCTATTCTGTTCCATTGATCTATATATCTGCTTTTGTGCCAGTACCATGATGTTTTTATCACTATGGCTTTGTAGTATAGGTTAATATCAGTTATGGTGATACTACCCGCCTTATTTTTGTTGCTCAGTAGTATTTTAGATATTCGAGGATTTTTTGTGATTCCGAATGAATTTTTGGATTGTTTTTTCTATTTCCTTGAAGAATGTCTTTGGAATTTTGATGGGGATCACATTAAATGTGTAGATTGCTTTTGGTAAGATTGCCATTTTCACAATATAGATTCTTCCAATCCAGGAACAAGGGATTTTTTTTTTCCATTTTATTGTCTTCAGCCATTTCTTGCTTGAATGTTTTATAGTTTTCATTGCAGAGATCCTTTACTTCCTTGGTTAGGTTTATTCCAAGGTACTTTATTTTGTTTGATGCAATTGTGAATGAGAGTGATTCTCTGATTTCATCCTCTGTGTGTTTGTTGTTAGCATATAGGAATGCTACTGGTTTCTGTGTATTTATTTTGTATCCTGCTATATGGCTGTACGTGTTTATCATCTCTAACAGTTTGCTGGGATAGTCCTTAGTGTCCTTTATATATAGAATCTTGTCTTGTGCAAATAATGATAACTTGATTTCTTCTTTTCCAAATTGTATCCCTTTTATGTGTGTCTCTTGCCTTATTGCTATGGCTAAGACTTCCAAAACTATATTAAATAAAAGTGGGGACAGTGGACACCCTTGTCTTGTTCCTGATTTCAGTGAAAAAGTTTCCAGTTTTTCCCCATTTAGTAATATGTTGGCTGTAGGCTTGTCATAAATACCCTTTTTAATATTGAGATATGTTCTTTCTATTCCCAGTCTCTGTAGGACTTTTATCATGAAGGGATGTTGTATTTTGTTAAATGCTTTCTCTGTGTCTAGTGAGATGATCATATGATTCTTGTCCTTCAGTCCATTTATATATTGTATTACATTTATCAATTTGCATATGTTGAACCATCCCTGCATATCTGGGATAAAGTTTACTTTGTCAGGGTGAATGATGTTTCTGATATATTCTTGTATTCTGTTTGCCAATATTTTGTTGAGAATTTTTGCATCTATGTTCATGAGGCAGATTGATCTGTATTTTTCTTTTTTCTGTCTTTGCCTGGTTTTGGTGTCAGAGTGATGCTGGCTTCATAGAAGGAATTTGGTAGTATTACTTATTTTTCTATTTTATGGAAAATCTTAAGAAGCATTGGTGTTGGTTCTTCCCTGAAGGTCTGGCAAAATTCAACAGTGAGTCCATCTGGGCCTGGACATTTTTATAGTTGAGAGATTTTTGATAAGTGCTTGGATCTCCATGCTTGTTATAGGTCTATTTAAGTGATTAGTCTCATCTTTATTTAATTTAGGGAGGTCATATAAATCAAGGAATTCATCCATTTCATTCAGATTTTCATACTTTGTGGAGTATATGCTTTTATACTATGTCCCTATGATTTTTTTGAATTTCTCTGGTATCTGTGGTGATGTTACCTTTTCATCCTTACTTTTATTAATTTGTGTCTGTTCTCTCTTTCTTTTGATCAGATTTGCTAAAGGTTTAGCAATCTTATTTATCCTTTCAAAGAACCAACTATTTGTTTCATTGATTCTTTGGATTTTTGTTTGTTTGTTTCTATTTCATTAATTTCTGCCCTAATCTTTATTATTTCTTCCCACTTACTGATTTTTGGCTTGACTTGTTTTTCTTTTTCCATGGCTTTAAGGTGAAGCATTAGATTGTTTACTTGTAATCTTTCTAATTTCTTAATACAGGCACTTAAAGCAATGCATTTATCTCTTAGGACTGCCTTCATTGTGTCCCAGAGATTTTGGTATGTTGTGTTCTCATTATAGTTTGACTCTATACATTTTTTGATTTCCTTCTTGATTTCTTCATTGACCCATTCATCATTTAGTAGTGTGTTGTTTAATTTCCATGATTTTGTGTATGCTCTATAGCCTTTCTTGCTACTGAATTGTAGTTTGATTCCATTGTGGTCATATAGAATGTAAGGAATTATTTCAATTTTCCTGTATTTGTTAAGATTTGCTTTGTGTCTTAATATATGGTCTATTTTAGAAAATGTTCCATGTGCTGCTGAAAAGAATGCATATTCTGCAGCATTTGGATGAAATGTCCCTTAGATATCTGTTAGGTCCATTACTTCTATGACCTCATTTAGTCCAGATACCTCTGTTTATTTTTCTCTGGATGACCTGTCAATTGATGAGAGTGGGGTGTTGAAGTCACCCACTACCACTGTGTTTGGTGTTATGTGTGACCTTAGTTCTAATAGCATTTGTTTGATGAATTTGGTGGCCCCCATGTTAGGTGCATATATGTTTAGGATTGTAATGTCTTCCTGTTGGAGGGTGCCTTTAATCAATATAAAGTGAACTTCCTTATCTTCCTTAATGAATGTTGTACTGTAGTCTACCTTGTCATATATTAGGATAGCAACCCCTACTTGTTTTCTAGGTTTATTTCCTTGAAACACCGTTTTCCAACCTTTCACCCTAAGATAATGTCCATCCTTTGTAGGAAGGTGGGATTCTTGGAGGCAACAAATTGAAGGGTCCTGCTTTTTAACCCAGTCTGTGAACCTATGCCTTTTGTTTGGGAAATTGAGACCATTGATATTAAGAGATTATATTGAAAGGTGTGTATTCATTTTTGCCATTTATATTTGTAGTTCTTCTGGTTTTATCTGTGCTCTCTTGGGTTAACTAGTATTTGAGTATTGTTTGTTTTGTCCCTGTTCCTTATATGTGTTCTTTTATTTTTTCTTCAGCATGGAGGATTCGTTCAAGTGCTTTCTGTAGAGCTGGTTTTGTCTTCAAATACTCCTTTAGCTTGCTTTTGTCATGGAATGTCATTATTTCTGCCTCTATTTGAATGGATAGTTTTGCAGGATAAAGTAACTTGGTTGACAGTTGTTATCTTTCAGGATTTAGAATACATCACTCCACGACCTTTTGGCTTTTAAAGTTTGTGCTGAGTAATCTGCTGTAATCCTGATAGGCTTGCCTTTGTAGGTAACTTGAGTTTTCTCTCTGACTGCTTTCAATATTTTTTCATTGGTTTGTGTGTTTGGTAGTTTGATTATAATATGGCAAGGAAAGGTTCTTTCCAGGTTTTGTCTGGATGGTGTTCTAAAGGCTTTCTGTATCTACATTGTCACCTCTTTCCCAATTTGGGGAAATGATATTGTTGAAGAAGCCTCCTGTGCCTTTGGAGTGAAATTCTTCTCCTTCTACTGTGCCCTGAATTCTTATGTTTGATTTTTTCATAGTTTCCCAAATATCTTGAAATTCCCACTCATACTTTTCTATTTGTTTGTCTTTCTCTTTGTTGGACTGTATTAGATCTGTAATCTGGTCTTGTAGCTTAGATATTCTGTCCTATCCTTCATCCATTTTACTGGTGAGATTTTCTACAGAGTTTTTTATTTCATTAGCTGTGCTCTTCATTGCTAGTAATTCTGACTGGTGTTTCTTTATTATTTCTATTTCCATATTTATGTCTAGTGTTGACATTTATTTATTTATTTATTTTGGTTTTTCAAAGTAGGGTCTCAGTCTGGTCCAGGGTGACCTAGAATTAACTATGTAGTCTCAGGGTGGCCTTGAACTCTCAATGATCCTCCCACCTCTGCCTCCCAAGTGCTGGGATTAAAGGTGTGCACCACCATGCCTGGCTAGTACTGACCTCTTTATTTCATTAAATTGGTGTCCTGTATTTACTTTGATTCCTTTGATTTCCTCTTTCATTGTTTTGATTTCTTCTTTGACTTCTTTGAATATATTTATAATCATTCTTTTGAAATCTTTCTCAGGCATTTCTTCTAACTCGTCATTTCTGATGCATTTATACTTTTTGGTGGATTTATATTGTCTTGATTTTTGGTGTTTCTTGTGTTATAATGTATGTATTTTTGCATCCTGGATTAGTTAATGATAGGATTTTCTAGTTAGCTGGGTATTATTAGACATATCAGTCAATCTGATGTTATATTTCTTCAGGGTAGGAGCTAAAGGTGCTAGGTGTGGCTCTCAAGACTGTCAGAGTATCTACAATAGTGACTGTAGGCATTGGGTTTACCTGCTATGAGAGTATAAAAGTAGGCTGAGTAGAACCAAATGCAGAGAATTTCTAAAATTTAACTGAACAATGTACACTTTCAATGAAAAACAGCACAGAGTATTTATCCAAGAGTAGGTATTATGACAACCTAACTGTCACTTAGGCTGTGTGGTGCCCCACCCACACCCTTAATCCTGATAACAAGTAGGTTAAGATTTCTGATCTGTTGAGGGTTCCAAGTCAGCTTGTGACCAGATGAGACCTTTCCCTGGTGTAATCCCAGTTGCCTATGCTCCTGCTTGGATCCCACTGTTGGTTCAATTTGGTGTGGCCTGGTCCCTAGACTGCTGCTCTGTTCATTGGAACTGGGCACTGACAGTGGGGGAGGGGAGGCTGCTGATGCTGCTCTAGTTCTCTCGCTGTTCCACGTGTTCTTCTACCTTGTGATTTGCTCCTCTGTTGTTCACTGTCATTCTCCCTTCATGTTTCTTGAGTTGCAGAGAGCTTCTGAGTGAATGGAAACTTCCCTCACCTGGCTTTTCCTGTGGCTCAAGCCAAGTCTGTCAGCTTTCTGATGTGCTGCCACCACTGCCACAGTCCAAGGACCTGCCAGAGCTGCTTCTGCCAACCTGTGTGGGCTCTGGATGCTCTACATCTCTACTACTTCTCTGCTGCCATTTCAAATTCCTAAACACCTCACTTTTTAGTAAGAGTGTGTATTTTTTTTAAATTATTTATTTATTTATTTATTTGAGAGCAACAGACACAGAGAGAAAGACAGATAGAGGGAGAGAGAGAGAATGGGAGCGCCAGGGCTTCCAGCCTCTGCAAACGAACTCCAGACGCGTGCGCCCCCTTGTGCATCTGGCTAACGTGGGACCTGGGGAACCGAGCCTCGAACCGGGGTCCTTAGGCTTCACAGGCAAGCACTGAACCGCTAAGCCATCTCTCCAGCCCAAGAGTGTGTATTTTAATGAGTTTATTTTTATATTTTTATTTTTATTTTTGCTTTATCCCCTGTAGGCTGCTTTGGCGTGGTACCTTCGCCACCATCTTAACCAGAAGAGCCCCATTTATGTATTTCTTTATGCCCATTCATGCATAAGTTGCTAAAATTTTCCCCTAAATAATGCAAAATATGTCCTTAAACCACCATTAAATTAATCATCACCAAAAACGGGTAGTGGTATTTATGTAATAAAAGAACCTTATATATGTTCATAAGAATAACACAATGAAACATGTATAATTAATATACACTACCAAAACTGTAAGAAATTATGGTACATAAATTTTATTCTGTCAAATACATAATTTCATATTGTTTTAATCCATACAAGTTGTACTCATTTCTTGTGATCAACATGAACTGGCATATATCAACATGTACAACATGTTTAAATGCATGTGTGAGGATTACACTGAAAAAAATAATAAGAAAACATATTTAGTGTGGGTCCAGATATAAATTGAAACTTTATAAAAAATTATTAATAGGAGCATTTTCTCACAGCTTTGTTGGTTAGTTCCAGTGGCTACAATATTCTCCTCTGTATTAACTAATTTTTTTTAATTGATTTCTATTTTGCTTCCTCAACATTCATCTTCTAAATATTATAGATGAAGGAAAGCTTACAGCAAAATGAAGATTTCAATTGTATCACATTAATAAGTAAAACTAACATTCTATCTTACCTCTAGATAATGAAGAGTAACTATATGGCCAAAATTTCTCAAATGTAAGTCCCATGACCTCCATTAGTTTCAGTCTGAGCTAAAACTACTAGTGAAGAAGATAGAGCCTTGATCTGTATAATAACCATATCCTCAAATTGTCAATGACATCACTGATTCTAGAGAGAATGTCACTATTTGTTTGACTTCTCAACCATGAAAGACAAAGTTATTCAAGAGGACCCCAGAGTATTCTGAAGCTGACCTGGAATTCACTATGTCGTCTCAGGATGACCTCACACTCACAGCAATCTTTCTTTGAATATTTGTCCTTTGCATATAGAAAAGCTAAGTTTTTCATTTTAGGCCCTTCTGGTTTTCAGGATTTCCACTGAGAAATTGGATATTATTCTAATGGGATTGCCTTTGTATGTTGTGACTTGCTTCTTTTTTGCTGCTTTTGACACTCTCTCTTTGTTTTCATTTTTATAGGTTTTAACTATGATGTGTCTTGGAGAGTTTCTTCTTTGGTCCTGCCTGCTTGGTGTTCGGTAGGCTTCTTGTATCTGGATGGGCCTCTCTTTTGCAGGATTCAGAAAATTTTCTTCAATAATTTTGTTGACTATGTTTTCTATGCCTCTGGTCTGGATTCCCTCTCCTTCTGGTATACCCATGATCCAGATGTCTGATTATTTTAGAGTATCTCACAGTTCCCTTGTATTCTGTTTTTGGCTTCCCCAACAATTTATTCTCTCTTATCTTCCAGGTCAGAGGTTTTCTCTTCCATATGAGTAACTGTGTTGGTGAGTGGTTCTAGAGAGGTTTGCATAAATTCTATTTGATTTTTGTTTTTTCTTGTGTTTTATTGTATAATGTCTATCTCTTTTTGAGGTTTGATTTCAATTTGAATTCTGGTTTTCTTTATGCTTCTTGTAGTTCATTCTTGCATTTGATCAAGTATTCATTAAGCTTAATCAACTTGTTATTGGGGTCTTCCATTTCTTGACTTAGCTTCAATTTATACATATCTCTTTGTAGGGTTCTAATGCTTTCTTCTATCAAGTTAAGCCTACTGTCAAAAGCTGAACACTCTAGGAGATGATTCTGTTCAATTTCATTGATACAATTGTTGGTTCTTTTATATGTTGCTTCAAGTTCAGTGATTTTTTTTTTTTTTTAAATCAGGGCCTCTTTGGTTTTTGTGTTTTTATTTTGGGAATGAATTTCTGTTGATTTCTCTATGATGTCATTGCAGGCTTCCATAGTAGGACAAGGCCTTCTTGGTGGAGATCTCTCAGTTTTCTAACTTTTGTTGGCTTTTTCTGCATTGTTGTCTACCCATTTTAGGAATACTCTTTATTTCATTGAGGAGGAAGCAAGTTTGTGTTCTTTGGCCCATTAACCCTCTGAATCAAGTGAACAGGGATGTTGGTACTTAGTGGCTAATCAAGACACCCAAGAAAAACATCTGCTTCCACACCTCTCATAGGGGCCAGGCCTCCCTCCCTGAGTAAGGAACAATGGGACCTACAAGGACCAGGGGACTAGGAGGAGCAATGGAACAGGGATCTGGCCTACTTTGTGCTGACCTCTCCAGGGCATAGACCAACGCAGGCAACCTAGACTAAGAAGGTGGGAGCATCCCAGATACAGGTGTCTGGTCTACTCACACTGATGTGCAAGAAACTCAGACCCAGGTTGTGGGAGTAGACCAGAAATGGGTCTGGCCTACTAACTCCAGACCACAATGCCTGCCCACGCACTAACCACTCAAGGAACTCAGACAGAGGAGAAGGGGGAAGGAGCCCACACACTGACTGTGCAAGGAAACTACAAATGGTCCAGCCTACTTACTCTAGTTCCATGCCCACCTACACACTTATCACACAAGGAACTCAGACCTGGGCAGTGGGAGAGGGTCCCCACCATTTTTTTTTTAAATTTATTTATTTGAGAGCGACAGACACAGAGAGAAAGACAGATAGAGGGAGAGAGAGAGAATGGGCGCGCCAGGGCTTCCAGCCTCTGCAAACGAACTCCAGATGCGTGTGCCCACTTGTGCATCTGGCTAACGTGGGACCTGGGGAACCGAGCCTCGAACCGGGGTCCTTAGGCTTCACAGGCAAGTGCTTAACCGCTAAGCCATCTCTCCAGCCCAACCCACCATTTTTTAAAGGATGGTTTTGCCTTCTCCTCAGCATATAGTATCACCAGCAGTTTCATTGCAGCAGTATTTCAGTGAATATCATTTGTCAGTTAAATATATATTTTAAGTCGTGTGAACACTTTGGAAAGTCTGAAAACAAACAACACAGTATTTCATATCTGTGGGTTCTATGTGGTTCTGAGTGATGGAGAGTCTGTAGAAAGTAATATTTGCAGATCATGAAGGTTAATGAAAATGGTTTTCTGAGAAATATAAATAATGAGTTCCAGGGTGGAAGAAAATGAACAAAAATAATCAATCCATGCAGACATTCACTGATTTACAAGTTGAATTTGGGCATTTGATACATATGCCAGGAAATAACAAAACAAATATTAGTTTTGGTATGTCCAGACTGTTTACCAAATTGAGAATGTTGGTAAAACTCTCAGATGAGATCAACTCTGGACAGGAAAGACTCCGTGGCCACGTTCAAAAGCATCCTTCTTAAAAAAGCCATTTTTAACTTCCTAATGAAATAAACATTTAAAAGCACATACACAATGATTTCAAACAAAAGAGGCAGGCATAAAGAATTAATGATGTAGAATTCACTTGGATAGAAGCATCCTAAGTGTACTAACAAAGTTAACAGCTCTTCATCTGAGATACAGCTGAAGTGAAATGACTTCTTAAAAATATGAAGGACCTGCTAAGATAAGTCATTTATTTTTCATGGACTGTTGGTGCCAAAACATAAATACTGAGATCATCTTGACCCACCCAGGGCCTTTGTACTCTATGCCTATGTATGAGTTCCTATCAGATGACTGGGGATTTGCCAAGCCTCATATAAAACTGCAATGACTTTTGAGGCCACTCAGGCCATTCCATCTACTCAAAAATGAAATTAGGCTTCTTTTTATAGGTTTGAAGCCACTGAAATTTGACCTCTATCTAGCACATTTTTATCCATCAAAATTATCAATACCATGAGTAAGGGGCAGGAAGTTTAGAGCCAGTCGCCAGAACATATAATTTGTAAGGTCTTTTATCAAGGTTTCTCAGATAAATTGGTTTTGCAAATGCATTTAGAGAGAAATAATTAACTTTGAGGGTCACAAAGAGAAGAGAACATACATCTAGGCGATATAAGATTTTTCCTCCATTATCCACTTTTTTCCCCTCTTTTCCTTTCTGTTCATTACTACACTTTCATAAACCAAGTACAGCGATTCATTTATTTCATTTTAATTAATAAAATTATATTCTGAGAATTGGCAATATTACCTAAACAGAAACAAAAAGTTTGTTGTAGGTGTTTTATTCATTATGATCTTGAAGTTATGTGAACCTCATCTTTCAGGTAATCAAGTCTTAAATATATGATAATGTCTTTAGTATAAGCCCTGGGAAACTAAATGTACAAAACAAAGTGAATTTCCTATAAATATTAAGTCTTGAAGAAGGAGAGAGATCTATTAATTAGTGTAAAGCCAAGGTAATCTCTACATGAATGGGATATGAGCAGTAAAGCAGGACATTACACATAGAATCCTGAGCATCTTTTGAACACATGAGCAATTAATGGAAAAATACACTATGGATTTTATTCCCTAATTTATCCTCCAGATATTCATATTTAAAAGTTGATAATGTATTGAGCACAACAGCTGAAAATTTTCATCTTTTTCTCAAAATTTACCAATGAGGAGTGTAGAGATATCAACTATTTTTTAAAGGCCATCCCACCTTTAGGGATTATCAAATAGTAACAGTTTTGTATTCTTCTCCTTTCTTCTTTCTAGTTGTTACAGTACACAAGGAACAAAACATGGGCAGTGAGTGACCAAGAGGCAAACCCTGTTGGACATTTTTGTCCTTCAGTTAACCATTTAGGTTTCTTTCTTTGTTAACATAACACATCTCAGAACAGACATCTATCTACGTAGTTCCCCAGCTTTTTCTCATCTGTAAGATAAGGAAAATGTTCCTCTACACAAAATGGGCATAAATTAAATTTGAACAAGAAATATGAGGTGAGTGTCAAAATTATTTATTATTTTGTAGAGAATAAAAATTCATAGAACAGCAATCATAACCTTTTCAAATAACCTTAAGAAGTTAAAAAGACTTTAACAAGACTCTCAGTATTTTACTTTATCTTATATGCTGGTAACATTATTTTTTAGAACATGTACTTAGATGAAAATAGTCTGAGTTATATAAAAGCCTTTTGACTTTTGTTCATATTCACAAAAGGGGAGAGTAGTTGGGATTGGTAAACTATCCAACCTGTTGATTTTGTGACATATTCAGATGCTCATCTTGAGTCTGTGTGTACTGTGAGAATAACTAAAGCTAAAAGCATTTTTTAAAATCACTTATTCTTTGCTGGTGTTATTAGTAATAGCCAACGTATCTTTGTAAATTTCCAATATTTACATTTCTAGGAATTTCTTTGATTCTTATTTTCAACTCTACATTAAGATTAATTCCCAGCCCTCATACCATCCCAGAAATAATTTAAAAGGGATAAATCTACCATCTGTTCTCTCAAATAAGGTACTTAACTAAATCTCTATTTTAAGTAGTACAAAAGACAAAAACATGTTTTGGATTACAATAGATAGCAGTAAGATGAATTCATAACCTACTAAGCTTTTGTTTTAATAAATTGATGCCTTGCACTTGACAATTTGCAGAAATTATAACAGGATGAGCATCCTACAGTATCAGCAATGTTGTAAAGAATCCATATTTTCTAGGTTCTAGCAGAGACTGGGGGCAATTAATCATAATGTATTTGCATTAATTGATCTTTTACTCATGCCAACCAATATGTTAAATGTATTCTATACATCATTTCATTTACCATGAAACAAAAAAATAAAAGGACAAAAGTAATAAAGCACTATTTTAACCTACAATGAAGCAAATTTTTAAAGCCAAGTAACTTAAACCAAATCTCACTGCTACCATATAAAATGTTCAAATACTAGGTAACCAGTAATCCCCAATTTCCTGTTATGCTTAATAAGCAAGGTGTTACATCCTTTCCACATAATATGCATTCTACTTATCTCCTATGTCCTCTGAAATTTGAGGAGGAATTACAATCACTTTCAAACCAGGGATAGATATACATTCACCTAACTCATCTCTTTTTGTTATATAGTACCAAATATCACACCACCCTACACTGTTATGGTTTACAATTTGAAATCTAGTAACATAGCCCACACCACCACCACCAAGGCTTCCCTCTTGTTTTTGCTCTCTCCATCCCTCTTTGTCTCTCTGTTTCTTCTAAGGGCTCCTCTGTGCATGACTTTGTGTATAGTGTCAAGGTTTACCAGTCGCCTTCAATGTGGCTCAGAAACTCAAGCGACCCAAAAGTCTTGAAATAGAAAAATATGATGCCTTGTAAAATGTGGTTCAAAGATGACAGGTTATTTGTCAAGATACGTACACCACAATCTATCTTGACTGCAGGCACTATGTTGGTAAGATACAAGATCTTAATTGATAAAAGAGGAGGGGAAAAGAGAATTCTTTTTCTCTAGTTACACAGAAGTCAGAAGGTAGTTCTAGTATCTTCTCGTAATTATTCTATTATATGAACTGATTTACAAGTATTATGAAGCACCTCCACTTTTAGCAATATAGTTTAAGCTGATGAATGAAGTTAAGAATGCAGTTATGGGCTGGAGAGATTGCTTAGTGGTTAAGCACTTGCGTGTGAAGCTTAAGGACCTCAGTTCAAGGCTTGATTCCCCAGGACCCATGTTAGCAAGATGCACAAGGGGCACATGCATCTGGAGTTTGTTTGCAGAGGCTGGAGACCCTGGCATGCCCTTTCTCTCCCTCTCCCCTCCCCACTCTGCCTCTTTCTCTGTCTATCAATTTCAAATAAATAAATAAACAATTTTAATATATATATATATATATATATATATATATATATATATATATATATATAAAGAATGCAGTTATGCAACTATGAGATTCTACCTTACCCCAGTAAGAATAGCAAACATAAAAATTCAAATGAAAACAAATGTTGGTGAGGCTGTGAAGAAATAGAAACACTCATTCACTGTTGGTGGAGGCTGTGAAGAAATAGGAACACTCATTCACTGTTGGTGGAAGGTATGCTTGTATAACCACTATGGAAATCAAGATGGAGACTCCTGAAAAGGATGAATATAGAATTACCAATATACCCTATTATTCCCTTATTGGGCATTTACCCTAAGAGTTATTCATCTCAGTTCAGAGATATTTGCTCAACCATGTCTATAGCTGATCAATTCATAATTGCTAAAAACTGGAATCAACCCAAATGCCCATCACTGGATGAATGGATAACAAAGATGTGGTATATCTACATGATGAAATTCTACTCAGCATTAATAAAAAATGACACATTGAAATTTGCATAAAAATTGTAGAACTTGGAACAGATCATTATATGTGAACTCACATAATCATAGAAAGACAACGGTCACATGATCTCACTCATGTACAGTTCCTAACATGGTCAGCCCAAGTTGCTGACATAACTGAATAGCATCTTGAGACTTGGACAATAGGGAGGGTAGGGCTTGGAGGAAGGGAAAGAGTGGGGAGGACACAAAACTGATCGCAAATTGAACTGGTAATATAGAATCCTATATCCTGAGAGTCAGATTAAATGGTGGAACCCTCAAGATGACCTCAGAGGGAGCACCTGAATCAAAGGGCCCTGGAGACTGTGAGACAAAAGCTAACCACAAATTTCTCCTTTTTTTCTTTCTTCTCTGTCTTTTCCTTATTTTTTCCTTTTCCCTTAGTGTTGGCCCATATTTTGCTGTACCAGAATATGGTCTTCATCCACAATGAGTTGTTGATCATAGAGATCTACTAGATCTCCCAAAACAAGTAAGACCAACTTATGTCAGAGCACCTGATTACCCACCATAGGTTAATGGTAAGACCCTCCTGCTGAAGTCACCATACACTTTCAGCAGGGACCATGGAGAGAACTGGTTGAAATCTGGAGGAGAGCCAGTCCCCAAGCAGTTAGCCCATCTAGTGCTGGAAGGTGCTACCTGAGCTACGAAAGGGAATTGGCCAACATCTATGCAAGTAACTCAAAGTCTAATGACTCAGGAGCAAACAACCTGACCTGATGCTCACACAACTGCAGTAGTGGCACACAGCCATGTTGGGTAACCAACTGCTCTTGGATTTCCTAACAGATCCACTCAGTGGGGAGTAAACCATATCTGGAACTGGGAAACAAGTTGGAATCATATCCAGATAATGATTCTGCTTTCTATTGTCAAGTTGCCACTAACTTTTGAGTATAGGAGGATCTATACTATTTTAATTCTCTCTAAATTAATAATGGTTATCCCATTTAACTGGTGCCAAGCTGACTTCATTCTCCATTGGAGACTTCTCTTTTTCAGGTGGGAGCTGGACCTGAGAAGATAAACTACCCAGTGCACTCCACCCTGGCCTCAGCTGAAACCACAGAGTAACTGGAGAAATGAACAAGAGTGCTGCTACTGCTTTCTTAGTGAATTTGATATCAGCACAAGGATGATGGAGATAGATACTGTGGACACTGAACACCTACAAAACCAGACATCTGGAGGCTCCTAAATGCCCATCACTGAAGTAGACTTAAAATGCTTCCACCATGGTTCAGGGGATTTTGTGGAAGAGGGGACAGAAATATTGTTAGAGCCACAACTTGGAACATTTTCCACAGAGACATTGTCTACCCCCACCAATGTATGAACCACAATCCCCATTGGGTTTATTTGCCTCCCCAACAAGGAGGGCTTCTTCAGAAAAGGGCCAGGCAGGAAGAAAATAGGAAGGGAGGAGGGAAGGAATGGTACCAACTGTGTTTTTTATATACAAACTATGTCAATATCTAGTTAAAAAAAAGTTGCTTAAGTTAAAAAGCAATAAAATGTAGGTATTAAAAATTATTTAATGGTACTTATCTTTAAATATTTAGACAACAGCTTTAATATTTTTGTGGGATTGAATATAACATAAAACGTAAAAGAATTCATTCCTTATCTTTTTTCTTGACTCATGGTATGTGAATAATAGAAATGCACATGGATGAGACAACTTAAAAGAGAAAGGGCAAGGGAAACTAAGAGAGGAGAGAGGCAGAATGATGGAGATGAGGGAGAAGAGAGGAGAAGCAGCACAGTGACATTCAGTGAATATTGTAAGACGTGCTGTAATAAAAGTCTTAATTTTAAATTATTTTATTCAAAAGCTAGCAAACTAATGTTCTATTTGTTCGTTTTTCTCCTTCTGTATGTCCATGGATTGAAAAATGTTTTCTATTTTATCACGGGGCTTCATTTGACTGCTTAACTTGAAGAAAATTTCTGAAATAATAACCCAGACTTTTCAGGATAAGATAAAGGCACAATTAAAGAAGAGGAAATAAAAATGTTTATGGGGTGTGTGAAGGTCACAGGAAGAATAATATATAAGGGAAAATATGTCTAACTGCTCAGCATAAGATTATTGACCAGCTCACTATTTCAGAGAATAGAGTCAGCTCTCAATGAAGCAGCTGAGCATTTTGTGGAATAGAATATTTCTGTTTTCTAACTACATCAGGTTTTTATAAGTTTCAGTGGTAAATCTAGCTGGAACAAAGTACCATTATTTAACATGGATGTAGTTTGCTCCTGACTGACACAGAACAGTTTTGTTAAGAATTACATGATTCTGACTTTATGCAGAGGGTTCTTATGTTTTACCCATCTATTTTCATAGAATGAGGAGAAGATGGAGGGAAATATCCTACTGCTTTAATGGCAACTATTATTTTTATTTGCTATACCTTTCATTTAAGACAATATGAAGTAAAGAATTGAGAAGGTTTTGAAATGCTATTTTTTTTTTTGCTTTAAAACCCTTTGCTAAATAGTGAACATTTGTGGCCAGGGAAAATCCTAGACACTTCTTCATTTTATATTTGTAGGTTTTACATGATGTAAATATAATCTCTGTAAAGGAAAGAAGAAATTCAAAGCAAATGTTTATAGGGTAATGAAAATAAGGCATTTTAAGGCTTTATGAAAAGTAGTCATTAGAGGGCTTACACAGTTCTTGAAAAAGACTGACTTAATACTCATGTCCAGATTTATAATTTTTTTAATATTTTATTTTGATTTATGTATTTGACAGAAAGAGGGAGAGAGAGAGAGAGAGAGAGGATATAGGCGCACTAGGGCCTCCAGCCACTGCAAACAAACTCCAGACACATGCGCCACCTTGTGCATCTGACTAATGTGGGTCCTGGGGAATTGAACATGGGTCCTTTGACTTTGCAGGTAAATATGTTAATTGCTAAGCCATCCCTCCAGCCCAGCTTTATAATTTTTAACATATGATCTTTAAGAAGTGATTGCACAAAAATATATGAGTAGCATATTTGGGAGGACAATGAGTAAAACAGACAGTCAGTTAAACTACTTAATGTAGTGCCAAGGGAAGAATATTTCCCCTACACTTCACTGCACCTAAGAAAATAGACCAGTCACAATAAAGATGTCCTCACAAAAATAAGAATAACTTAACTCCATAGTTTTCTCCATAAAACACATTTTTTTGTAAAGTCCTCCTTATAGGAGGTTTTGCATTGTAGAAGAAATTAGTATGTCTTATGTCCCTAATTTGACAGTAACCAGAAGTATTCATACTTCGATTTCCTGAAGAACCCCATGAAAGGCAGGCTTAGAAATGAATCTGAGAAAACCTGGAGCAAATTAGACTACTAGGTTCTGTTAATTTGTTACATATGTGTACTTCACTTAATTTCTGTTCATTAATTTGTATCTATCAATAACATAATGAAAATTTTAAGAAAACAGATAAAAACAGTAACTCACTGGAAGTAATGTTTTTATATTGCAAGCTAGGCTGGCAGGAAGTTTCATAATAAAATTAGTAATAAGAGAAAATAATTTAGTTTTAATTTTGCATGTACAAATCTTAGGTAGAAGACTACAAGAGGCTGGATACACAATTTAGGGTCTCCTCCAACTGCTGTGAATATGGCAAGGGTTCTAAGAATAACCATTTTAAGATTTGTCTTTTCCATTGCAAATAAATTCAGTTTTTGTGAGTGATAGACTGCTGAGATTTTTTTTAAGTTGAATTAAGTTTTAATCAGCACTAGGATAATATTAGTAATTGCATCTAATAAAACATAAGTTTCCACAAGAATTCTAACTTTACCTTTAGCTGCCATATTTTTCATGTAGGCATAGCATTGGTAGGGCTTATTAATGTATCTTGTAAACACATGTAGGTTATCTTGACATCACACCAACCATTGAAGAACATGCTGTTCTAACTAATTGACCTTAAGTTTAAATACAAATTAAATGTAAATTTCTTCAAAGCATGCTTTTTGATTCTAAGAAATGATAGGGAATTTTAATTAAGCCCACATAAGATTTTAATAAGTGACTTATTTCTTTATCTTTGTGGATATAAATAAATTATTTTCTTAGTTTTTATAACATTAAGCATCAAGAAGCACAGACTATATTTACCATTGCTATTCCACCTCATTCTCTAATTAGATTTCTGACTCAAGTATTTATACACACACATATGCACACACACATAAACATGCGCGTGCGCATGTATATATACAGCTTTGATAAGAATAACTGATGGCATTTCATATGACCAGGTTCACTTTTTTAGGAGAGAAAAATACGAAAACCATTTATTGCTGACCTCTATGCTCTTGGTTGTCACCTCTATAACAAACCTTTAAATACTGACCAAAGATTTAATTGATCTGTTTCATACCCTTGTATATAATATCAAAAAATTCAAGGGAAAGAGTGAATACTGTTTATAATAGATTGACAATGACTAGATTTACCATCCCAGCACTGGAGAGATGGTTTAGCAGTTTAAGCACTTGCCTGAGAAGCCCAAGGACCTACGTTTGATTCCCCAGTACCCATATAAGCCAGTTGCACATGGTGGCACATTCATCTGGAGTTTGTTTGCAGTGGCTGGAAGCCCTGATAAGTCCATTCTCTTCCTCTTCTCCCATCCTGCATTTTCATTCTCAAATAAATAAAATAAAATCTCTTAAAATCATCTCAGTATAACAATAAGAGAGTCAGAAGAAATAAATGAATAGAAAACATTTTTCGATATGACAAAAAAGTAGCTGACAGCTGAAGTCTTGGGAACAGAAATGGTGGGTTTGGATTCCATCAGCTCTTCATCTGGCAGCTAATTCTAGTCAGGATTATATGGATGGCTAGCACAAGTATTATGCTTGGTGGTATTGAATAGAGGTGACATATGTAGGTATTAAGAAAGACTTATCAGGGCTGGAGAGATGGTTCAGTGGTAAAGGTGCTTGCCTACAAAGCCTTTGGACCCAGGTTTGATTCCCCAGCACCTACATAAAGCCACATGCACAAAGTGGCACATATGTCTGGGGTTCATTTGCAGTAGCTGGGGGCCTTGAAATGTCCATGATCTCTTTCTCTATTTGCCTCTCTCTCTCTCTCTCTCTGTGTGTGTGTGTGTGTGTGTGTCTCCTAAATAAATAAAGTATTTTCAAAAAGAAAGACTAGTCCATCTTGAATATGTAGGCCATATTATAAGCCTGGATTATATTGTTGAGAGAAGTCCCTGTAACTCTGAAGACATATTGCCCGAAGTCATTGGCCAAATATAGATCTCTACACAAATAATGAAAAATGGATAAGTTAGCACATAGATACTAGAAAGCAGCAAAGAAAAGAATTCCCCTCAAATTCTAGGGGCTAGAAAATTTTTATTTTCTCATTACAGAAAATGGAGAGGACTCATGCTGCATTGAACATCAGGACATGTACTAAAGAAGGCCAGCCTGCATTTTGGCCAGATGCTGGGCAAAGGCTTCTCTTACAGCTTAATGAGTTGAAAGTGAGAAAAAGAATATTATTGACCATGTGCTACTTAACTGTGCACCAGAATAAACATAAACATTTTTCAAAGTTATGAAATCAATTCAAGTAATCACTTGTAAAATTTACAATGTGACTCAATTAATGAGGAAATGCTAGGACATTTCAGAAAACAAAAAAAAAAAAAAGAACTGAAATTTAGAGAATAATTAATCAATAATAGAAAACAGTATAATAGCTGATCATATGGAATAGTAAGAGAAAAGTTCTTAGACAGTTATTAGAAATATATGCCATACACTTAAGTATGTATATAACATATTTGTAAGGAAAGAAATGTCACAGAAATATCAATATATTCTGTACAATTAGCATAGTATTAGGAACAGAAGTATACTAACATTCAAACATTCAGCCATATACCAGAAAATGAGAAAAAAACCTCAAATATATATATCCATGCACCAAAGAAAAAAACAAGAGATTTAAAAATATTTTGTGTGAATGATAGTAAAACTAAAGCAATATTTGTGACATGCATTCAAAACTGTATTTGCTAATTATAAAAGAACAAAAATATTGATATAACTTTAATTATATCTTGTGTAATATATGCATTATATATATGATAGGCTGGGGCCAAAATATAATTAACAAAAGCATATATCAGACAAAAAGAAAATTTATTGGTATGACAAGAGAGCAGAACTCATTTTCCTTAGGATCTTAGCACTGATAGCAAGTGATGTTTTTTGTAAGAGTTAGGAATGAAGTTACTTGGTCTCATGATCAGAGGATTTCCGTGCTGATCCATACAGGAGACGACTGCTAGATGTCTGGTATTATTACGTACTAAAATTTACAGTGCATGCCATTTTTCTTGAGGGTGGTCATTTGGAAAAGCTTACTAGATTACTGGGAGTTAGGTTCCAGGTGCATGTATGAAATATTGTGGGCCAGAATTAAAATTGCCAAGGCTTGTTTAGGTGGGGGAATTTCACTTTTATTTTTCATCTGTATCTCTACTTTATAGACCTCAAGAAAATAATTCAATTTGAAAAAGCACACATTATTAAATAAAAGGATGATGGGGCTTGAGACATGGCTTAGCAGTTAAGGCAGCTGCCTGCAAAGCCCAAGTTTGATTCACCAGTACCCATATAAAGCTTGGTGTGCAAAGAGGTGCATGCAAGTGTAGTTCATTTGCACTGGCTGGAAGCCCTGGAGGGCCCATTCTCTCTGACTTTTTCTCTTCTCTCCATCTCTGCTTACAACTAAATAAATAAATTTTAAAAATGAAAATGACCAAGATTAAATTAAACAAATAGTAGTTCATAAATTGAGAAATAAACCAAGTAATAAGGTATAGTTAGACTAATTGTGAAAGGAAAGGAGAAATAAAGGTCAATTACAATTCTTTTGGAATACCTTACATGTATATATGTCTTCTGAGAAAAAAAAAAAAAAAAAAGTTTTAAGAAGCTTTGCTCCACAGTCTTTTATCAGGATATAATAGTCACACACAACAAAAACAATGTCTCTTTTTAGAGCAGAGAATATATTTGAAGTATGAAGACCCACTACGAGTATTAACCATTCCATCCCATGGGTTGGATGTCATAAACTGCATAAAAATGTTTTTTGTTGATCACAAGTTTTCATAAATTCCTAATAGTTGATGGAATGCCATCAGCAGCTTCAAGTTTCTGCAGCCTTGCTTTTCCTATTACCCTGGACTGTAGCCCAACAGTGTATGCCAGAATAAGCCCTTCCTTTCCTGAAATAGCTTTTGTTCAGGTATGTAAGGTGTCACGATAAGTTCCACATCTGCCATTTCCAGCCAAGTTGGTTTCATCTCAGAGATGCAAGATTGGTTCAGCATACACAGATCAATAAATGCAATACATACAAACAGACAGGCAGAAGAATATGATAAACTCAGCAGATTGATGGATAAAAGTCACTGGCAAATTTTAATCTGGTCAGAATGCTAAGAGTCCTGAATACATTAGAAATACAAGGGCAAACTTCAAGATAATAAAGATAATAGAGGTTAGTATCCTATTCAACAGACCTTCAACATAACAAAGTATACAGGAATAAACCTCATCAAGTAGGTGAAGGTGTCTATAATAAAAAAGTTAAAAAAATAGGAAAAATGCATACAAAGAAACAGATCATGGAAAGAACTTCCATGTTCCTACATTGGTAAAATTAATGTTGTGAAAATGGCTAAGATAACCAAATTAATCTATATATTCAGCAAAATACTCACCTAAATCCTGATGTTATTTTTTCATAAAGCTAGAAAAAGCTCATAATTTTCACATAGAAACATAAAAGCTCCCAAAGAGTCAAAGCAATCCTAAGCAAATGAACATGATGGTGCCCCTTCCCTCTGCCTGCAGGCTGCTACTGATTGGCTGTTAGTGAATTCAGGAATGATTTACTCTCTTGTTGGATTTGAGCACCAACTTGTCCCAAGTATATTGCTCATTCCTTGTGTCAGGTCACCTATTTATAACTGAGCCATGGATTCACACATGAATAAGGACACAGCTATAAATAAACTGAGACATTTTGAGGATGGATCGATGGGGTATTTCCAAGACTAAACTCCTACGACCACTAAGCATAACAAAGATAATTGAACACCACATAACTGCCCCCCCACACACACCTAAAAACACCAAGCACTATTCCACATATTCACTTAATACAGGTGTACTAGAAAAAAATGGGAAACATACCATCTCCAAAAGGTCAATGAAAAATGCATAACATGAACAACCAAGCAACTTTTTTTTTTTTCCCTAATGAAATACCAGCTCCAGTTTGAAGTCCCCCTGAGAGATACATAGAGGAAAATCCAGACAACAACAAAGAGAACAACTATAAATATAAACAGAGAACTCAAAGAAGATGCATATATATTATAGCAGAAATTTTCAAAAATCTAGGGACAGAACTATCCATTCATGTAAGAAGGCAAAAAGAACCCAAAATAAACAGAAAAGTAAAAGAAAATCTTCATGTCATATTCTAGTCAAAACACTAAATATACAGAATAAGCAGATAGTACTGAAAGCAGCAGAGAGGAACATCAAGTCACATATGATGACAGATCTATTAGAATTACAGCCAATTTTACAATGGCTAATGTTACTCACTGATGCCTGAGGATGTTACAGGAAAACTCGAAGGCCAGGTGTAGGGCTGCCTCCCAGTATGTTATTGGACACAGAGGCTTCTGATGGCCTCCAAAACAGTATAAGATATTCCAAAATTTTTGGTTGCTCAACAGAAGTAGATGGTAAGAACCCACTGCTAAAGATATTATATGTGTCAGTAGTAGGACACCGAAAATTCAAGCTAAATAGATCACATAGAATTGTAAGCTTCTTCTATCTTAGCTAATGTCATATTGCTGAAAAATGTGAATAGGCTTACCCAACTATGGACCTACCCTGCATTATGTACAATTCATTAGCCAGGCAACATGTCCATTGATGTAATAGTGGAGTTACTGTTTTAGTGGTAACCAAATGCTTTATGATTAGAATCATGGAATGCTCTATGGAAGGGAATCTATACCTGGTATTGGAAATCTAGAAAAGCCTAAGGCATAAAGGTCCTAAGAAAGTTCAGCCACTATTGTTTCTTGAGAAAATAAATGTGTTGTGTCTATCAAATAATCCTCCAAATGTTTATATTATCTTTGTCCGTAAATAGATGCTGCTCTCACTTTCACTTATAGAACCTGCTTAGTGAAGAACACAGTAATGTCTTTAGATACTCAGAAATCCATCAGTGTGCTGAGCATAATTAACAGTTGACTACTCAGTGTTAAATGAGACATCTTTGCCATACTCTCCATGATGCAGGAGACACTACAAAATAAGGAATGAAAAGAAAATAAGAGCTAGAGATTGGGAACAGTTCTTTGGGACATTGCATTCTAGACATGATGTGGATGTTGCATTCATGGCCTAAAGCTGCAGCTGTTATGTCATAATACTAGGCCTATCAAAATGCCATTGAGAATAAAAGAAGGCCATAAATAAATAAATAAATAATAACATATTATATATTTATGGTATATAAGTGTATGTATATGTACATATATGTATGTATATTACATATATGTATGTGTATGTACATATATGTATGTGTGTATGCATGTATATAAATATATGTGTGTGCATATTTACATACTTACATAGTCATGCATGAAAACAATAACAGGTTGCAAAGACAAAACACCTGACCACTGCATCTGATGGGTGGAAAGGATTAATGTTAGCATATAAATTCAAGAGAAGTGTCATTCTTGGAGGAAAAAAATGATATGAACAGACAACTGAACATCATATATCTGCATGGAAGTTTTCTCACTATCAGTCTTAGAGCTGTGCTAGTAAACGTCAAGATCCATTCCTGGTGACAGAGCTCCTCCAGCAAGACCCCCTCCTCCAAAATTACCACCAGCTTTGGATTGATTAGACCAGGAACAAATGTGAATAAGCAAGAATCTCTATGTTAGAATACAAAGTTCTCTGGACATTTACCTAGTAGTTGTGTAGGTGAATTCTGTGATAGTTCTATCTTTAGATTTGTGAAAAACCACACAGTTTCAGTGTCTGGAGCAGTTTTTATTCCCACCGCCAGTGACTAAGTGTCCCTTGCTCACTTCCTAGCCAGTATTTGTTATCATTTTGTTTTCTTGATATTAGCCTTTCTAACTGAGGTGAGATGAAATTTAAAATTAGTTTTAAATTATGTTTTCCTGATGTCTAAGGATTTGCTTCTCTATAAAATATTTATAGGCTATTTGTGTTACCTCCTTTGAGAGCTATCTTTCAGCTCATTAACACATTTATTGATTGGAAGTTTGTTTTTTTCAGGTGCTTAACTTTCACAATTCTTTATGTATTATAGATTTTAACTCATCAGAAGAACAGTTGCAGATTTTTCTCAGTGTGTAGAAGCTTTTAAATTTCAAATAATAATCACCTTCTTCAGTTGTTGGGATTATTTCCTATGCTACTGAAGGTCTTTATAGAAATTTATTGCATGAGCCTATATCTTGAAGTGTTTCTCCTATGTTTTCTTCTAGCAGTTTCAAGTATTAAATTATGGATCTTGTTCCAATTTAAATGGATTTTGTAGAGAATGAGAGATGTCTATAAACTTCTTTCTTCAAGTGAATGAATAACCAGTTTTTTGTGTATTATTTGAGAAGATGTTCTTTATTTCCCTCAATGTATTTTTTGGTACTTTTGTCAGATGGGTGCAGATGTGTGTGTTTATTTCTGGGACATCTATTCCATTGTGATAGCATACATACTCAGTTCTGTGCTATCTTTGTTACTAAGGCTGTGTGATATAATTTGAGGTCAGGAATGATGATACTTGCAGTAGTGTTCTTTTATGTCATTGCTGTTTATTACTTGAGTATACTAAGTCATTATTTCTCAACATTTAGATAATAGTGAGGGTTATAAAATTGGCCGTAGTTAAGGGTTTATGAATTACCAAAAATTAACTGAAATTCAAACTCCTTTAATAAAACAGATGTTTCTGGCATGGCTTTTAATGTTGCATTATATGACTACACACTAGCCTTGGGTCTGAACACAAAATATGTGCACTTAGCATGGCACATGCTGTCACAGAAAGTAACCTCAGGAAAGTTTGTCAGCAGTGCTGTTATAACACACATATTTTTCTGTTTTTATAAAAACATGCATATTATTTATAGAAACAAAGACTTGTAATATTTTCCTACCATCCTATGTCAGTATGTAAACCTCAAATTAACAAATCTTTAGGGCGATATCTTGCTAAAATATTTTATTTAAAAATTGCTGTCTAGCCAGGCTTGGTAGCACACTCCTCTAATCTCAGCACTCAGGAGGCAGAGGTAGGAGGATTACTGTGAGTTCAAGGCCACCCTGAGACTCCATAGTGAATCCCAGTCAGCCTGTGCTAGGGTAAGACCCTAGCTCGAAAAAAAAAAAAAATTGCTAACTGCATTGCTAACTGGAGTCTCATAAGAAATTATTAATTTTGATTTGTCACCCTGGATGAGGTCTGAATGTTCAACCCTTCTTTAAAATTATTTTAATTGACAATGGAAACATGATGTATTTACATCATACTGCCCTATAAATACCTTCTCTTGTCTCTTACCCTTTGCTTTTAACTGACCTTCTTTGTTTTTGTAACTGGTCTATTATTTTTTATGTCTTTTTAGATTTTTTTTTTTGTCTCCCTTTATCCTCCATGACATGATGATGTTATTGTGAGAGAAGAGCTTCTTCTGTAGGTCACAAATGCAACATCCAATCATGTTCAGAATACAATGCCCCAAAGAACTCCATATCTCTAGATCTTATATTTTTTCCATCTCCTGTCACAGCAATGAGAAAGTAACTAGAACAGATGTATCTACAGTCTACAGTAACATAGAGAGTATTTCAAAAAGTTACAGGATAGGATTTTGAATGTTTCAAACTATAGGAATGACAAATGTTTAAAATAGTAAATATATTTGACTTCACTGAAACTATTTATAATATGTACATGTGTCAAAAAGACATCTATCAAAGAAGCTATGCACTTTCTTTACAAATATTTTTGCAATGTACCTGAGAGCAAAACATCATAGTACTCTTATGAGGCAAACACTAAAATTAAAATTGGACAAAAATGAACTAAACAAAGTGCAACAGACAGTTTTGTTCATGAAACAATATCTGCTAATTCTTAATAAAATGATTCCAAACCAGTGGGGCATGATTATATATGTCTTTAGTCACACCATTCAGGAAGTAGAGGGGGCTGGATCATGATTTCAACAAACTGGGCTACATGGTGGGAAAGTGTCTAAATACAAAAAAAGAGGAAAAAAAGGAACATGATAATAATGAAATCAAGGTAGAATGAAAGAGAGAAAATAAAATGTCATAAAATCAAGTGCAATAAAATAAAATGATTAAGATGTCTTTTCCAAGTTTAGTTCATCATGGGATGAAAAGTTGTTCCAGTATGTCATTCAACAGTCTTAGAAAAGGGAAAGCATCCACTATCTGAAGAAAGGCACTCATGATAAGATGCAGCATTCCTTCATGATAAAGATGTTAAGCTAATAAGTTTAAATACAGTCATTTTATTTTATGACCAGTTAAATGCATTTAGATTAACAAGTAAACAATATGTCTCAAGAAGTAATTTTTATTAAATATATATGTTCAATTGGGGGAAGGAGATCAACACAGAGAAAAATCAACTCCTACCAAATCAGAGAGCCAGAGCCTCAGAGGCCCCCAACACCTCAGCACTGAAGCAGACCAAAAATGAACCCAACATGGCTCAGGGAAATCTTGCGGAAGAGGGGGCGGAAAGAATGTCAGAGTCACATGTTGGGTCATGACTTGCAGAGACATTTATCATACTAATAACTGGGGGCTAACTCCACAATGCACGACCCATTTTCATTAACAAGGAGGGTCTAATGGGAGGGGGTAGATCATAGATGAGCCTAAATAATGGTACCAAACTGCCTGTATTTACTGAAAAGAAAACTAATAAATTAAATTTTAAAAAAAAAGAATAATCAGTTCAATAGATCTCTCCATGTAAAAGATTTGTATTTGTTTTTGCTAAAACATGTCATAGTACATATACATTGATGTGATTTGTAGTATACACAGATGATTAAAAGACACACTATGAAAACAATTTATTTTACCTAAGACTTATAATGCTTTGCTTGGGTTTTATACATGGTGAGGATGAAATAGCCAAAATGCAAACGATAATAATAGTTATAATAACAACAACAACATTAAAACTAGAGTTAGCATTAGTACTAGTAAAGAGAAATGATTGTGTTGCATAATTTAAGATTGCATTGAAAGTTTTCTTTATGAAAATATGTACTTTACATGTTTTCTAATATTACTATGAAAAAATTGCATTGCTTGGGAAGCTTCTATTGAGTTAAAGTCATAAAAAATTCAAGCTCTTTTCAGTGTATATTTCATGCTATCATCATTGTTTATGACACATGAAAACACAGTATGACCCAAACAAAATTTGTTTTACTATTCTCCAAAAAAAAAAAAAAAAAAATCTATACTTCTTGGTAAATAAAGAGGGAACAAATAAAAATTTACAAGGTTCTTATTTTAAATATTTTTATTTATTCTCAATTTAATTAAAAAATTCCACATAAATCATATATAAAAAATGATCTCACAATTTGTTCACTATTTCAATTCTACAGATGAAGCCGTATGATCTAATGTAATTTATAATGAAGCCAGAACTAATTTAAGCCTAAATATTGTTAACTTTACTCTGTGTGTGTGTTTGCATGTGTATGTAATATATACATGGTCAATGTTAATAAAAAGAACTATTACTTATTCTTTTTTTTTCAATCATTAGCTTTAGGGTAATTTTTAAGACTAAACTTTTGGGCATATGTACTTATTATTTATACTATAGTAATATTCTGGTAATATAATGTATATCAATATACAATAAACCAAGCATCATTCATGAAAGTGATTTATGTACTAATGTGTCAGAACTCTGTTATAGCTTTGCAGCTATATTTGTGACCTGCCCATGCAACAAATAGTCTTCATGCTTAATTTAGTTTCTGCCAAGTTTATATATGAGAAAGACTTCCTTAGGGAAAAAAATATCAACTGCTTCTCCCATATCACAGTCAATTTATTTTTGAACTGCTATATGTACAGCTCTATGTGCATATATATCATAAATTACAGTGGCTTGTTATTTTTCCAGGGAATAGCAACACATGCATGTAAACCCAACATTTGGGAGTTAGAGGAAGGAGGATTGGTAGTTTCAGGCCAGCTACATGAGCTAAAGGAAACATTGTCTCAAAAACAAACAACAACAAAAATACAAGTAAGTAAATAAGTAGAATTAGTTTATTCTGGAATCTTGAAATGAATACTTTATTCAAATATTTTCTATTAATATCCAAGTTTTGCATTTTGGGGGATGGTTATCATGTACATACACTGGTCAGCACATACATATTTCTGTCTAACACAATCTAGAATATCTAGTTTAGAATGAGAGACCAGTTAAAGGAGAATTGGGGAACAGTTAATGAAAGACTATAACAAGAACAACTTAGATTCTTATTGTGACCCTTTATTAAATGATCTAAACAATATTTTTATGAAATTAATGTAAAAATATCCCAAACAGAACCAGTCTGATAATATTGTAACATGCGTATATTACATATATTTCAATTTCTTACATAGTATCGACAAATAGCATTTGTACGATGTATTCCAAAGCAAAACTATTTTTAGAAGTTTTTGGTTATTTTTTTATTTATTTGAGAGAGACAGACAGAGAAAGAAAGGCAGAAAGATAGAGAGAATGGGTGTGCCAGGGCCTCCAGCCCCCTTGTGCGTCTGGTTAAAGTAGGTCTTGGGAAATCTAGCATCTAACTGGGGTCCTTAGGCTTCACAGGCAAGCGTTTAACCAATAAGCCATCTCTCCAACCCAAAACTATTTTTTATGTAAAAATATTTAATAGTTTTAAGGTTTCATAAGTATTGAATTGATGTCACTCTTCATCTTCTACCAATAATGTATATGAGGTAGATTATTATCTTAATTCATAAATGCCAATAATTTTTTAACATAAATGTATATGGGTGTTTCTTATATTACTTTAAAAATATTTTTATCCCTTTGATAGTTCAGACAGAGAAAATTAGCTCTCTTGTGCCTCAGCCACTAAAATCAAATTCCAGATGTGTGCCCCACCTAGTGGTCATATGCCACCTCGGGTTTGCCTCACTTTTGTGTGCCCGCATTATGTGGCACCTGAAGACAAAACCAAGGGTTTGTCATATGATAGTCAGTTTTTGTCACTAAGCTGTACCTTCATTCCTAAAATGTAGACAAGTTCTATTTATGTAATGGAGGATCCGTTTATTAAATAGAGAGTTATAAGAATCAGAAAGTATGATTGTTCTTCATAGTAATAATTTGATTATTGATAAATAGCTACTTTGCAGTTTTTCCAACAGCTCGTTCTCTGTATATTTGCGCAACATTTGGGATTGGGAATAGATATGAAGTAGTACACAGTTCTAAAGAGCAGGAAGCACTGGGGCTGAGCACCTGTGTTGAACTCCCCAGCATCCAAGGAAGCCACAACAAGGTTACATATGCGCAGAAGAGGGCACATGCTGCATGAAATTCAGTTACAGTGGCTGGAGGCTCTGGTGCACCAAATCTCAATCTCTCCCTCCTCTTTCTTTCTCACTCACTCTTTCTCTCTCACTCTTTCTCTCTCACTCTTTCTCTCTCACTCTTTCTCTCAAAGGCATGTGCCACCACAACCAGATTTTAAAAAAAATAAATAAATAAAAAGAAAGAAAGAAAAAAAAAACAGGAGGTCACAAAAAACAAAACAGATGAAAATGGGACAAGTGGGAAAGTGGGAAGAGTTTTAGTGGGAGGGGATAAGAGAAGGAAAAGAAATAATGGATTATTTTATTTGTTATTTTTCATATATTTAATACTCATATTTTAGGAGGCTGAGATTGCCTAGCAATTTAACAGTGCTTCATGATCTCTCCAGGGAAGGCAATAGCATTACTGACTCCATGTGGGCCATGGTCATAAGGAGCCTAAACAAACTAATACTCTTAAAGCTTTTAGATTCAGCTTGCTTTTTGTCCAACCATTTCATTTCTAATTGTGGAAGAGTAACATATTTTTAATAGTAACTTTTGAAAAAAAAAAAAAACCCTTCATTCACTACCATCATTTAAAATGACCATCTGTTGGTTTTCTTTTTACTATCATCCTGTTCTCCAGGAATGAAATGGATTGTGTCTATTTGTCTGTAGGGCGTTCATAAAAAGAATAAAAAAAGTTGCTTGCCTTATATTTTTACGTAGTACTGAGTGGATTCATTTGCTTCTATCCAAGCTTATAAATGTGACATGACCTGTAAGCCAGTATTTTTCCCACTCATAATAGTATATTCCTTCCATTTTGATAAGTACTTGATGAAAAATGTTTAAAGGATGTTGTGACATAAGGCATTTATCTAACTACCATTGCGAATGTGAAGGAGGGAATTTTGATATTATTTCTGTCTAGTATAGATTCCCTGAATCAAAGATATTTACTCCCAGCTCTCTGATGAGGTGTAAAGTGCTGACACTACTTGTTACCGCACATGGGAGGTGGGAGGGAAATACTTCAGGAGCACTGGCAGAGGTACAGTTATATTCCAAGGGAGAAGAATGAAAGGTGAGATGATGACACAGTGATTTTTTTTTTTTTTAAGAATATAGGGTCAGAACACATGGAGAGCATGCTGTAG
The DNA here is from genome assembly GCF_020740685.1 of Jaculus jaculus. Taxonomy (NCBI): domain Eukaryota; kingdom Metazoa; phylum Chordata; class Mammalia; order Rodentia; family Dipodidae; genus Jaculus; species Jaculus jaculus. Next base: position 57,001,135 of record NC_059114.1, on the reverse strand, counting down.
AAACTAAAATCAAATAAATCTTAAAACCAGCAACCAGAATGACATCTAGAGTCTTGCTTTCCTTCACACACCTGAGCTCAAAAACAAAACTTAAACTCAAGGTATAAAAAGAGAAATACAGAGAATCTATACTAAACTTGGAGTTGTTACCTTGAAAAGGAAAAATGATAACAACTTATAGTATTTCCACAACATAGAACAAAGTGACAGTAGGGCTGTATGGCCATGACAGAAAGAAATAGAGTATTGATTTAGTTTTGTGAGCTCTCTAAATGAGACGATTAGTTCACCACACAAGTGATTGGGAAGATGCCTGCGTGGAGTTCCAACCTGTAGCACAAGTATTGGGTACTGGGACAATAAGTTGAAGAAAATGATGGCTGTTGACAGAGAATGAAAAGGAGGTAAATGCATAAAGCGCAGGACAGACTGTTGATGTGGAGCCAAAAGTCTGCTCTCTGTTAAACTGAGTATAAAATCATTCACACAGGCACTTTTTTTTTTTTTTTTTTTTACTTCAAGGTAAAATTTGGTGCATTGGCTTCCTGTGCCTACTTCATACATATGATTTAACACATAAAAAGATTAAGTTCTATGGACAATTCAAAATGAATTTTATTTCTTGGCAGAAAATGGACTTCAACCCAGAATTTACTAGAAATGTGATATTTGTATCTGTTTATAGTCAGCTCATGGGATTGATATTGTATAATGCACATTTTCAACTGAAAGCTTATACATTTCTACCTCCACAATTTAGATCTCAGTCCTGTTTTTGTATAACCATTTTGTGAGGAAACTCTTCAAACTGTGAGTAATCAGTCATTTTGATGTGTGCCAAACATACCTATTATCCAAACTGAGAAAAAAATAATATATCATACATGACAAATTCAAACTTATAGTAGCTGAAAGAAATCTAACAATAGTTTAGTTAAACCATGGATGTTTATGTCAGAGATGTACTTTTGTTAGTTGAGTTACATAAACCATAGTATTTGAAGAAAAGACTCATTTAAAACAAATCAATGCAGAGTGAATTTGCAGACAGACACTGATTATTTTCCTTTAGTGTTGAAAAGCCACACCATTCCCCATTAATGCTAAGAACTGGATAATCATATGGTATTTGTTTGGACAGAGGATAATTTTTCTTTTATTTTATTAGAATTCTAACGGTATAAATTTGTTCTCCTGAAAATTAAGTATTTATAGAAAGTTACTACTTCTATTATATACATTGAATTTAGCCAAATTCTTTATGTTTCTATGTTTAGTTTAGTACATATGCAAAATCCTCATTTTTCATAAGTAGTTTTTTTTGTGTTTATGAATTCTGAAAACCCTCCATTTTCTTAATGTAAGCTTATATTACATCTAGTTTACAATAGGAAAATAATACATTAATTCACATGCAAAATACTATTACAAACATCTCAAAGTACATGTTAATTGATCACCTTTTTATCATTTCTCATAAGAAAGCTACTTAAAAAATTCTTTAAAAACCCGTTTTTCCTTTTTGCCTGATGAATAGTAGCTAAATACTCTACTGTAAATTTTTTAAAAGGCATTGGAATCTTTCCCTTTGCAAAGGAAATAAACAGAAAGATATATATTTATCAGTATGATAATTGTAGTCTCTTAAAATTTGCTCTGCACACCATACAATGATTTTTGAATACTTACTCATGAGAAATGGTTCACAGAGTACCCATTTTGCAGTCTTTACCAATGTTCAGTACTTAGCATTGCTTTTCCTTATTTTTTAAAAATGTTAAAGAGAGAGAGAGAGAGAATGATAGAGAAAGAATGACAATGGGTGTGCCAGGGCCACTAGCCAATGCAAATGAACTCCAGACACATGCATTAACATATGCATCTGGCTTAGGTGGGTTCAGGGAATCAGTCCTGAATCCTTAGGCTTCATAGGCGAGGGCCTTAACTGCTAATCCATCTCTCCAGCCCTTGCTTTTCCTTTTTAATTACAATACATTTTTACCACATGCCATCATTTCTCACACTCTATGATGTATAACACTGATTATATTAAGGAATACTATCCCCCAATAGGATTTTAAGAAAGTGATAGAGCAACTGGTTTTATAAAGAAAATCAGACTTTTGTTGGAGGGGGGCTGGGGATCATCTCTGATATTATGATATATAAGCTACAAATGATAAGTCATGTTTTTTTTTTTCTAAACTATCAATTTTCTTTTTCTTCTTTCTTTTTACTTCTTCACCTCACTGCTTGGACTGTTTATTTCTATTGTCCTCACTCATTTAATAAAATAAATTCCACTGTATATTTATACAGTTTTCTATAGCTTTAAGTCAACAAATTATTAACCAAACATTTTGATGGTCAAATATTATTGATTCCCTTTAATATAATGGATGTAGAGTGAGATTAGACACGCTGATTATAGTTACAGTTGCTATTGATTTACAACTTTAGATGTCAAAATAAAGAAACTAGGAAAGTAGTACGCCCTATATTAACTTCCAGATGGTGTGCCAGGGATCACCCAAGTGCTTCATATTGCATCAGCCCTCAGAGGTATCAAACTCCTAATGCCTGGGGAGAAACCTGAGGTTATCATGACTCTATTTACACTGACAAGACTAGAATTCAGAACTTAATTAAGAAAGAGTCAAATAGAACTAGTGTAGGAGTAACATAAAGGCCTGATGCTTCCATGACTCATAAATAGCCCTCACTGCTTTGGATTTCTGTAATAAGCTCCATTTGCCAGAGCTACTTCTCAAATCCAGTTTTCTGTTGCTAGATATTAGATCAATGCAGGAATTTTGTGCCATACTTCTACTTTCCTCACTGACACCACTATGTTTTAGTTTTTCCTTTAAGTAGACAGTCCTTACTATTTATACACAAGGTTTTAAATGCCCTTTGTCTTTCCTGATTAGAAATTAGCTTAGTTGTAATTCCTCTTTCTGTGAGATGGAAATTCCAAATATTTTTTGTTGTAAATAATCTGACT